>NW_028134979.1:0-109412 GCF_964662115.1 Mustela nivalis | reverse complement strand
AGTAGGCAGAGAGGCAGGCAGAGAGAGAGAGAGAGGAGCAAGCAGGCTGCCGGCTGAGCAGATAGGCCGATGCGGGACTCGAGCCCAGGACCCTGAGATCATGACCTGAACCGAAGGCAGAGGCCTAAACCACTGAGCCACCCAGGAGCCCCCATATCTGGTAATTTTTAATCAACGTGAATTTGCTGCATCAAATAGTTCCTTCTTATTCAAATATAAATATATGAATATATTGATCAACTCACTGGCATGTCTTAGGAGAATGTCATACCTTTAGTAGCAATCTTGAAATCTTGGCCATTGGTTTTGATTTTTGCTTTGCTTTTTATAATTTTAAAAATCCCTCCAGCCTTTGGCTCTCTCTCACCTGAGTGCTTTCAGCTGTTTTTGCAACAAAACTGTCCAGGCATCAGAAACTCTCATTGTTTACAGTGGCGCCGACTTCTGAACACTTTGTTAATAAAAAGCTTTTTTTTTTTCTTTTGGCTATTGTAAATGTGGAACAACAATGAGGTATTTCAAAGAGGTGAACCACACATAAATTTCTCTAAGGGTGGGGTGAGGGTTACTCAAAAAGGAACTTGACAAGGCTTTTAAAGATATCTATAATCATTATAACTTAACGTGACTTATTGTTACTGTGCCCTTAACTGGGCAAACACTTGTTGGCTTCCAAGAAAGACTAACGTAGTTCTAGATGGTTCTAGCGGCCTTCTAGCACAGGGTCTCATGAGGCAGGGATTCTAGCCACTGGCTGTGCAAGGCACGAGGCCTGTTAGTGATTCTATTTTTTTCCTCTGGAGAATGGGCCTTTCCACATTCCAGGTCTTTCTACCCCAATAAATAATGCGGTGATTCTCTTAGTGAGTTGTACTTTTGGTTTAAACAGCCAACTCTCTCTTAAAAAGGACTTTTGTGTAAAGTCCTTTAAAGAAAAAGTCCTTTAAAAAAATTTTTTTTATCTTTTATTTTTTAATCCCATATGTTTACTCTGATCGTGGAACTTTTTTCATTTTTACCTTCTCTGCTGATTAAAATATTCTCTCCAAAATGTCATTTATTTCCAGGTACTTGCACTGTAGACAATCTTTACATATTTTTTTAAAAATCCATTCACGATTCTTAGTGTAAATCCCGGGGATCTGAAAGACTACCATTTGCTATTCATCGAACAGTTACTATCTACACTAAGTGACAGGGTTGTAGAGAACGTGAGCTCACAAGAGATGTAAGCTTTTTTCCACTTTCAGCTACCATGTTCATTTCTGTTACTCAGAGGAGCCTTCTTTGTAGAAACATATTATCCAATCTTTTATGAAGCTGAATTTAAATTCTGTCCCTTCATTCCCCACAACGCTTAAAAAGCCAAGCAAATTTTGTTCCATTTTTTAAGAGCCCATAGATGGCATTTTTTTAGTGTTGCGTTTTTGAGTTTTCAACACTCTTTATGTTACTTCTACTTCACAGATAAACAATTGCTAATGACAATGTGAACTTCCTACAAATGTGCAATCAAAATCCCTAGGTACACATAACAGAAGTTCTTTGTTCCCTTTAAACATTATTTCTCTCTTGATATGCATTCTTGTTTTGTATTATATTGCATTATAAAGTTTTTTTTTAACAGACTGCATTTTTTAGAGTAGTTTGGGGATCAAAGTAAAATTCCCTTTCCCCACATACACACAGCCTTCCCCATTATCAACATCCTGTACCACGGTGATAATTTTTCACGCTCACTGACCCTACACTGACACATCATTATCACACCAAAGTCCACAGTTTACATTAGAGTTCACTCTTGGTGGGGCACCAGGGTGGCTCAGTGGGTTAAGGCTTCTGCCTTCGGCTCAGGTCATAATCTCACGGTCCTGGGATCGAGCCCCAGACCAGACTCTCTGCTTGGCAGGGAGCCTGCTTTCCCCCAACCCCTGCTTTCCCCACCTGCCTCTCTGCCTGCTTTGATGCCTGTCAAATAAATAAATAAAATCTTAAAAAAACCTTTTCTCATAGAGTTCACTCTTGGTATAGTATCTTATGCATTTTGAAAACTGTGTAGTGATATATATCTAAAATATCATACATATCATACAGAACATTTTCACTGGCCTAAAAATCCTCTGTGCTCTGACTGTTCCTCCTCTCCTAACTGCTACAAACCGCTGACCTTTATGCCATTTGCATAGTTCTGCCTTTTCTAGAAGGTCATATAGTTGGATCCTTGCAACATGAAGCTTTTTCAAATTGACTTCTTTCTTATTATGACGGATTTTAAGTTTGTTCCTTGTCTTTTCATTGCTTGATAGCCATTTCTCTTTATCGCTGAATCATATCCCATTGTTTCAATGGACCACAGTTTATCTATCCATTCTCCTCCTGAAGGACATCTTGGTTACTTCCAACTCTTGGCACATATGGGTAAAGCTGTTACAAACACAGGTTTACATGCAGGAATCTGTGTACACAAAGTTGTCGCTCTTTTGGGTGAGTACCAAGGAGCACGATTGCTGGATCATATGGTAAGAATATGTTTAGTTTTGTAAGAAACTGCCCAACTGTCTTCCAAAGTGGTAGCACCATTTTGGTGTTCTGACCAGAATGAATGAGAGTTTCTCTTGTTCCTCATCGTCAAAAGGATTTAATGTTGTCAGTATTTTGGATTTTAGCCATTCTAATAGATGTGTAGTGATATATCATTGTCTTATATATTTATTTATTTTTTAAAAAGATTTTATTTATTTATTTGACAGAGAGAGATCAGAAGAAGACAGAGAGGCAGTCAGAGAGAGAGAGAAAGGGAAGCAGGCTCCTGCTGAGCAGAGAGCCCAACGTGAAACTCGTTCCCAGGACCCTGAGATCATGACCTGATCCAAAGGCAGCGGCTTAACCCACTGAGCTGTCCAGGCGCCCCTCATGTTCTTTTAATTTACAATTCCTTAATTAGACATGCTGTGATCATCACAGCATCTGTTCATATCATTATTGCCATCTCAATATCTTCTTAAGTGAGGTGTCTGTTCCAGTCCTTGCCAATTTTTCAATCAGGTCATTCATTTTCTTGTGTTTGAGTTAATAAATGAATAAATAATAATAATAAATAATAAATAAATAAATAATGAATGAATGAATTTATTATATATATTATCTATAATATATATTATAAATATTATTATATATTAAATAATTTATTAAAAATAAATTTATTAATGAGGCCAAGAATTCAGAATCACAAATACTTCAGAACTAATAACTGCCATCACTTATTGTTATTGTATAAGATTAATCCTACGATCAAGTTTCAATTTTAAATTCTTACAATTTTAAATTCTTAAAACCTTATGAAGAAGCATCATTTGGAGGGAACAGTTTTCATAATTTTGCATCCATCAGCCTTTTTTTTTAGATTTTATTTATTTATTGGACACAGAGAGAGAGAGAGAGAGGGAGATTACAGGTAAGAAGAGAGGCAGGCAAGCAGGGAGGGAAGCAGGCTTCCTTTTGAGCAGAGCCCGATGTGGGGCTGGATCCCAGGACCCAGAGACCATGACTTGAGATGAAGGCAGAGGCTTAACCCACCACCCACATTATGAGAGAGCCCCTCAGGTGCCCCTCATCCATCCGACTTAATTGTTTGGAGGAAAATGTGTGGATCAATAATGCCTTAAGGAGCTAATCTCTCTAAAGGATTTTCAATCTTTACCCCTTCAAGGTTTTTGCACAGTTCTGATAGCCTCTAAACATCCAGCTGATTTCTACAGTGACAGGCCTGTTAAAAACTGTCCGCAAACCAGGAATAAAGCTTGAAACATACCAGTCAAGAGCAATTTTGAGTCTTTTAAGGAATTTATCATCATTTCTTTGTTATGATTCCAGGTTCCTGGGATTGAGTCCCACAGTGGGCTCTCTGCTCAGCAGGGAGCCTGCTTCCATTCCTCTCTCTCTGCCTGCCCCTCTGCCTTCCTGGGATCTCTGTCAAGTAAATAAATAAAATTTAAAAAAAACATATTTTATACCAGTTATTCATGTTTATTAACTAAGATATCACAATACAAATAATTGAAGCAGTTGATCTTTATTAATACCTTCAACAAGATAAAAAAATATGTCATATTTTCTCCAAAAATTTTATATCATCTGATAGGTCAGATATATAAAAAATAACATTTAAAGTCTTAAAAATATCAGCAAATATTTTCATTTAAATGCAAATTTCAAGAAAATCTACTTTTCCAAACACGACTTTTTATCCTATATTTTTTTTAAATTTGTCAATATCTGATAAATTGTTTAGCGAGACTATAAATGTTAGATCGAAAAAAATGATTAATAGATGTAGGTTCAAATTATTATGTTCCATTAAAAATGATTTAGTCTTTGATGAACATCTGTTTGGTAATGTGTTGTATCCAAATATAGTAAATTAATCACATATAAAATTATAGAGAAATGACACCTTCCATTCCATTATGAGTAGAGCTTTTAAAATGCTATTTGTCACAACCTGTCATCTTCTCATTATGTAGCATTATGTAGCATTTAAAAAATGTATACTCTTCACTTTGAAGTCTTTTAGAAATCTAAAATGTGACTTTCTATGGATTGTGTTTCCATATTCCTTTATTGCCACTTTGAACAAATCCACATGCTTTGATTCAAAGGTAATAAATTCCTCTTATTTGGAAAAATGATGTTTATTTTTGTTCTCTCACCCTTAGCAGTTGGTTTCATTTTAGCACACTTCAGAGTTATAATTTCATGCTTATTAAAAACATTTATTATGATCTACATAGATGAATGAAACTTTTATTTTATTAAATTATTTGCCAAAAACTCTGTAATTTTAAAAAATGTATTTCTTTTGAAGGGTTATTTTAGAGCATTCAGAGAGGATCTAGGAGTGTGGTATTATGCAATTTTTAAGTAGGTTTGAAATGGTTATTCATATGATTGTTTCTTTGAGGCTTTTGCTTATTTTGGGTTTTTTTGTCTTATTTTCTCTTATTTTGTTCATTATATGCTACAAAATATTTTGAAAGTAAATTTAAGGTATGTTTTACATAGTTTATTTTTTGGAAAAAATATTGAAATGACTTATGAAATTCAGTATACTCTCTACATTAATTTATTCTGAAATTTACCAATTGTCTACTGTCTATTATATGGCAGATATTACTTCAGACTACACTGGTAAATGAAATACTTGGCTTTGTAGAACGTTTATTTTAATGGGTGAGACAATTAAAAGCTATAAACCTGAATAAAAATTGCATAGTGCATTCAAAAATGATGAGTGCAATGGGGAAAAAGAAAAATTAGATCAGGGTGAGAAAAATCAAGGTTGCTAGGCAGGGGATGGGGAGGTAAGAATTTTAATAGGAAGATCAGGTTAGTTACAATGAAGCTGACAATTGAACAAACGTATGGAAAGGCGATGAATTTGCCCAGAACTATCAGCAATAAGGTCACTCCAGACAAAGGAATTGGCTATCTTGAAGGCCATAAGTTTGGATCGTGCCTGGCATATCTGAGGAATAGCAAGGAGGCCACTGTGAGGGACTGAAGAGTAGCAGGGAAAGAGGTCACAAAGGTTAAATGAGTGGCTAGATCATGTAAAAGCTTAGAAGTCATTGTAAAACGCTGGCTTTATATTTGAAAACTTACTGTGTGATAGAATTTCTGCTAATAACTGAGAGTTCAAATGTCCATAAAATTTCAAGGATTCTTATTCTAGTAAGACAGAATAAAGAAAAAGAGTTCATATTTTCACATGGTGTAACAAATGCTTGGAGATCCAAGTGTAGGAAGCTATGGGAGCACAGAAGAAGGCACTAAAATTACACCAATATATTTGATGACTGTGACTTTATATAAATTTGTATTTTCTAGATTGTTTTTATAGTCATGGAATCACACAGTATATTCTATTCATTGCCTGGCTTTTCTTTTCTCAGCATCATTACTTTGAGAATCTCCAATTGTAAATAGTTCATTTTGATGTTGAATAGTAATCTCTTTAATGAATAGATCATAATTTGTCTTTGCTCTATTGATGGACATTGATGAACATTTCTACTGTTTTCAATTCTTAAAAATAAAGCTGCTATGAAATTCATATACAATTCCTTGTACGAACATAGCTTTTGTTTCTCTTGGTTAAATGCCTAGAAGTAAAATGGCTATTGGTGTAACTGCAACGTATTTTGCATTTAAAAAAATTTTCAAACTATTTTCCAAAGTGGTGGTATCATGATATATGCCAACAACAGTTTAGATTTTTTGTTGCTTCTCAATCTAGCTCAGACGAAGTACAATTAGCCTTTATAATTTTAGCCATTCTAATAGATATGTAAGCATGTCTCATTATGATTTTAATTTGTATTTCTTTAATGTCTAAATGTTGAGAAATTTGTCATGTGCTTATAAGCCATCCATATCCTTTTGGTGACATGTCTCTTCAATAATTTTCTTCATATGTAAAATTGGATACTCTGTTTGGTTTTAAAGGTTTTTTATTTTTATTCATTTTTTAATAATCAGAGTTGATGTCCATTATCAGATATATAATTTGCAAATCCCTTCTCCATCTTTACGGTTTCTCAATGGAGCTTTGATAGCTGTGTCTTTCAAGAAATATGCTACTTCTTTCTTGGTACACGGAGGTATACCAGAACATTATCAATGTTGACCTTTGAAAAGAAAATCAAGGCTTAAGATATATGTAGTCTGCGCTTGTTGGGAGTGTTCTGTAATATCAAGCATAACTTATTAGTTGATAATTTTGTTCAAGTCTTACATATCTTACCAATTTGATGATCATTTGTCTATATAATCTCAAAATAAAGGTGTTGAAACTTTTTTCCATTTCTCTTCTAAGGTAGAAGTTATGATTTTTGTTCTTAGTTTTTCCCTATATATCCCCAAATCTGTTATTAAGTATTAAAAGTCAAGAATTATTATACTCCCTGATAAATTCATCCTTTTACTCTTCTGTAATTTTGCCTTGATCTTTATGTCTGATAATTAAATTTGCTTTAAATTCACTTTTCATTATCTTGATATAACCACCAAAGTTATAGTGTGATTAGTGTTAATATAGCATATTTTTTCTTTTACTTTATAAAGCACTTCTATATTTAATCCTGGAAAAAAAAAAAAGCTTTTTAGCTCTGGAAGCATCTTTCTAAATTATTTGTTTTTTTTTTTAAATGAAGCAGTAACAATTTTTGTTAAGGGACCTAAACTGAAAGTAGGTTTATTTATTAATTTAATTAGTAAAAGATTTTATTTTGTTTATTGACAGCAAGAGAGAGAGAGAGAGGAAGCGCACAAGCGGGAGGAATAACGTGCAAAGGGAGAGGAAGAAGCAAGCTCCTCGGGGTGCGAGTAGTCCCATGCAGGGCTGGATCACTGTACACTGGAATCATGACCTCAGCCAAAGGCAAATATCTGCTTAAACAACTGAGTCATCTAGGCACCCCTAGAAAATTTAAAAAAAAAAAGACCTTTTAAAATCATTTTGTTTCTTTTTTTTTAATATTTTATTTATTCGACAGACAGAGAGACAGGAAGAGGAACTATAAGCAGGGCAGAGGGAAAAGGAGAAGCAAGTTTCCCACTGAGCTGAGAGCCTGATGTGGGGCTCCATCCCAGGACCCTGGGATCATGACCTGAAAAGAAGGGACACTTACAAAGGAAGCCACCCAGACACCTCTTTCCTTTGTTTTTAAAATATGGCAACTGATGCTTCCCAGCCATGAGAAGCATATTACCCATTGATTAAATCTTTGATAACAACCTATTTAAAGAGGTGTGTAAATATATACTTACTCAGATTTATACACTTTGTGTTTTCTTCATAGTTTGGGGCTGGACCCCATGGTCACAACACTGCTTCCAGTCTTTGCCTTCCCATCTGTTGATACCAGGCATTTGGTCAGCAAACCAAATTAGTATCATAATTAATAAGCCCTTGGCAACATATCTCTGGAGCAGGGGTTGCTCTTAGCCAAGGCCCAGAGAAGTTGACCTCCCCTCGCTAGTGCTATAGCCCCAAGGACTAGGTCCCTGCCACCAGAACTCAGTCTTACATGTTATGCTAAGCAGACAAAACCAAAACCGGAGAGCTCCGACAGCTTTCACTGGCATGCCTCATCTCCCACTCCCTCGACGTCCAGGCAGTACCAGATGCCAGGGAGGGGTCTTGGTCCAACATATGGGAAGGAAGGAAGTAGCCATGAGCAAGTATCTGCCTCTCTGTGCCTTTCTTTCATGAGCAGGTTGTAAGGAGGAGGAAGAGGAAGGGGAAGAGAGGTGAACTTCAAGGGGTGAAGGCCTCAGGTAGGCAGCTGGCTCCTGCCAGTAGGAAAGGGGCAAAGGAGAAGGCAGTGAGTCTTGCAGGGAGGGTGGGGGGTAAGGGTTACAGGTTATGATGGAATCTGGACAGGAGTAATAGGGATACTAGTCATTTGAGTCCACCATTGGCAAGCTGGGCTGGGTGTCTGGGCAGATAGGCCTCCCTGGGCAACGGCACATGAGAGAAGGTGGAATTCTTCTCTGAGGAGCAGGTGGAGCTTTGGGTGTTGGGAAAGCATAGACAGTATTGTTCCAGGGCCAAGGACAGGTCCGGGTACTCCTGGTTGAAGGTCAAGGCCACAGTATGATCCAGGTCTTCTACCAGCAGCTTGAAGGTACCACATGCCAGCCACCCCTCATTATTGTGTATAACTCTCTGGTGCACTTATTGGCTTATCCATCAAATGACTCCTTCAGCAGCTTGAAAAACACCTCCACAGGCACTCTAGGTTATGGGAGGCTTCCAGAGTGAAGATTTTGCACAGGATCACCCCAAAAGACCAGAAGTCACTCTGGTGGATGTAGATCTGGCCAAACATGGCCTTAGGGATCATCCACTTCACAGGCAGTCCACTGTTGGTTGTCTTTTTATATAACTGATGTGGTGATATCTCTGGCAAGGCTGAAGTCTGAGATCTTCATCATGTTGTCCTTTGTCACCAGTACTTCCCTGATGGCCAGGTTTTGGTGTATGCACTTCTTGGAGGCAAGGTACTCCATGCCTCAGGCTACCTGGTAGGCACAGGATGCCAGGTCCTTGGAGGAGAGTTGCTCTGCTGCATTGTGGCTGATATTGTAACAGTACTCCAGGTCAGGAGGCCTCTGGGCCTGCAGGTACTCCTGTATGTTGTCTTTGGAGGCATATTCCGTGAGAGTGTACGAAGGACAATGGCAAGTTGTACCATAACTTAACCATCTCAGACTAGTGTAGTGTTAAATTTGTTTTTCTCAGCAATATTTTGGGTCACTTACCACTTTTCAAGGATTTAAAGTACTATCATTTTACTTAAAACTGTGAAATTTGGTCAGTGTTAAATTTCAATTTATGTTAAAACATTCTGTAAACTGTGTTAAACTTTGACATTTCTTCCCTCTGTTCAGTGAATAACACTATATCATATTTTGAAAAATACACTAATTTTCATTTTGAAAAATATCCCCTTTTCCTCTTATGGTAATTATTGATATGAATTAATAGTAGAATTTGATATGGTTCCATATGACCATAAATACTTTATCGTATTTTATCAAATTTAATAATGAATATAATGTACTTCTTTGGACAATTTTTAAAGACCAGTCTACTCTTAAAAAAAAACAAATGGAGATGCACTTCTTCAGTTCACACAAATTTCATTTTATTATATATAACCTCAGATAAATTTCAACAAATCATAATTTATTAAAATTATGTCTACTTAAAAATCTCATAGAAGAGTAAAACCATCAAAAATAAAAATAAACACACACAACACACACACATCACCCATGTATTGGCAAATCACAATTGCTGTAAGAATACATTAGACATTCCACAGTTAAGGGCTTAAAATTTCCATCAGTGACAAAAAGATTTGTATCCAAATGGACTGATTTTCCAGAATCCAAGAAAAAGTCTCCTAGGGTTTATTTAAAGATAAATATTTGAACAAATACTTCTTAAATTTAGGAAATTCAGAACATACGATTAAAGAATATTTGCAGTGCAGACTATATTCAATCCGTCCCTCAAAATGTGCCTTTGAGTACATAATTCTGTTTTCTCTATCTAAATTGAGCTGTCCTCCAAGGAAGTTTTCTAAAATGTGTGTCTCTGTGTGATAAATGTTCTAAGACCTAACATGCTTCATTGTATTTTTACTGTGCTCTCAAATTTAATCAATAATTTGGCTTGATGTATAATATCTAGTTTCAAATATCTTTTCCATCTATACAAACACCCAGAAGTCTCCTTTATATGCTACTACTATTGAGAATTCTGCTGTCAGTATTATTCTTGTACATTTTAGGTGATCTGTTCTTCTCTTGGGCATCATTTATGCTCTTCTCTGTTTTTGATATTCTTAAAACTCACCATAATATATATGAGTGTTTTTTTTAAAGATTTTATTTATTTATTTGACAGAAAGAAATCACAAGTAGTTGGAGAGGCAGGCAGAGAAAGAGAGAGGAGGAAGCAGGCTCCCCACCAAGCAAAGAGCCCCGTGTGGAACTGGATCCCAGGACCCTGAGATCATGACCTGAGCCGAAGGCAACGGCTTAACCCACTGAGCCACCCAGGCACCCTATATGAGTGGTTTTTGGTGTGTGTGGTTTTTGTTTTGTTTTGTTTCTGATGTCTCATGTTTGGCATCATTTTAAGTCTGGTATCTTTTATCTTTCTTTAATTCTCCAAAATTTATCTCAGTACTTATTTAAATATTTTCTTTATTTTTTTTCTCTTCTGCTGCATTTGGGCAGAAGTCATTAATTTGTTTGTTTGTTTGTTTTTCCCAACTCACTTATTCATTTCACAGCTATATTCATCTTAGTCTCCATTTATTGTATTCTTTATTTCAACAATTTTCACTTAATTTATATTCACAGTATAGTATCTTTCTTTTCTTTGTATATGTATATCATTATTTTATCATATACTTTTAAGCTATTTTTTTAAATATTTTATTTACATATTTGACAGTGAGAAATCACAAGTAGGCAGAGAGGCGGGCAGAGAGAGAGAAAAGGAAGCAGGCTACCTGCTGAGCAGAAAGCCTGATGTGGGGCTTGATCCCAGGACCCTGAGATCATGACTTGAACCAAAGGCAGCGGCTTAACCCACTGAGCCAACCAGGTGCCCCTTTTAAGCTATTTTTTAAAAGTACATTTTTTTTTTAAGATTTTATTTATTTATTTATTTGACAGAGAAAGTTCACAAGTAGACGGAGGGCAGGCAGAGAGAGAGAGAGAGAGAGAGAGAAGCAGACTCCCTGCTAAGCAAAGAGCCTGATGCAGGATTTGATCCCAGGACCCTGAGATTATGACCTGAGCTGAAGGCAGTGGCTTAATCCACTGAGATACCTAGGTGCCCCTACGCTATTTTTTAAATTCCTGTTCCAATAATACTTGGATTGCCATATAAAGTTAACCACATCATCTTTTTTAGGTAAGTAATTGTACTTTTTATGTGCATAGTTATTTTGGTCCATGAGTTCAGCTCCTCTTAGGTTCATCAAATCTCTGTAAAGTCTGGGTATGCTAAGATTTTCTAAGCAACAATAAAATACATTGAAACCTGGTAGCTTAATTGTAATAATGTTTTCTTTCTCAATCATTCACAATAGCATTACATTCTGAGTAGCTTCTTTTTTTTTTGCAGCTATAGTGTTTGGAAAAACTTGAATTGTGATATCACTGTGATAATGTGAATTAGTCAGGGTTTTTCAGAGAATCGGGAAGAGAAAAAAAAATGAAGATATTCTCCAGGGCCAACTCTAGAAGTGACTATTAAAACATCTGTCCAAATTCAATTGAACAAAACTCAGAAATGCCATCTCCAGTGAAATACAAAGAAGATTATATATAGTTCTGGGCACACACATCTCATTTGACCCAATGATGTACATCAATGAAAGACTGAAGGCCAATCACCACTCCATGGTAGAATTTAAAAATAAATTTACTAATGAGGCCAAGAATTCAGAATCAAAAATACTTCAGATCTAATAATAACTGCCTTCACTTGATGTTATTCTATAAGATAAATCCTACGATCAAGTTTTAATTTTAAATTCTTAAATCCTTATGAAGAAGCATCATTTGGAGGGAGCAGTTTTCATAATTTAGCATCCATCAGCCTTTTTTTAAGATTTTATTTATTTATTGGACAGCGAGTGAGAGAGAGAGAGATTACAAGTAAGCAGAGAGGCAGGCAAGCAGGGAGGGAAGCAGGCTTCCTTTTGAGCAGAGCCCGATGTGGGGCTGGATCCCAGGACCCAGAGACCATGACATGAGATAAAGGCAGAGTCTTAACCCACCACCCAGGTGATGAGAGAGCCCCTCAGGTGCCCCTCATCCATCAGCCTTAATTGCTTGGAGGAAAATGTGTGGATGAATAATGCCTTAGGATGCTAATCTCTCTAAAGAATTTTCAAGTCTTTACCCCTTCAAGGATTTTGCACAGTTCTGATAGCCTCTAGACATCCAGCTGATTTCTACAGTGACAGGCCTGTTAAAAACTGTCCTCAAACCAGGAATAGAGCTTGAAACATACCAGTCAAGAACAACTTTGAGTCTTTTAAGGAATTTATCATCATTTCTTTGTTTTTGGTTCATATCCGAAATAGTTCTACATTACACTTGCATAATTTCTCCAGAGCTGCTTTGAAGGAGGCATTCAGTTCCAGCTAGTTCCGTATTTTTGCAAGAACTATAATTCTATATAAAAAAAGAACATATTTTAGAGCGCCTGGGTGGCTCAGTGGGTTAAAATCTCTGCCTTCGGCTCAGGTTATGATTTCAGGTACCTGGGATTGAGTCCCACAGTGGGCTCTCTTCTCAGCAGGGAGCCTGCTTCCATTCCTCTCTCTCTGCCTGCCTCTCTGCCTTCCTGTGATCTCTGTCAAGGAAATAAATAAAATTTTAAAAAAAACATATTTTATACCAGTTATTCATGTTTATTAACTAAGATATCACATTACAAATAATACAAACAGTTGCTCTTTATTAATACCTTCAACCAAGATAAAAAAAAAATATGTCATATTATCTCAAAAAATTTTATATTATCTGATAGGTCAGATATATATAAAATTACATTTAAAGTTTTAAAATATCAGCAATATTTTCATTTAAATGCAAACTTCAAAGAAAATCTACTTTTCCGAACACGACTTTTTATCCTATTTTTTTAAATTTTGTCGACAATGGATAAAATGTTTAGCGAGACTATAAATGTTAGATCGAAAAAATGATTAATAGATGTAGGTTCAAATTATTATGTTCCATTAAAAATGATTTAGACTTTGATGAACATCTGTTTGGTAATATGTTGTATCCAGATACAGTAAATTAATGACATATATAAAGTTATAGGGAAATGACACCTTCTGTTCCATTATGAGTAGAGCTTTTAAAATGCTATTTGTCACATCTTGTCATCTTCTTATTATGTAGCATTTAAAAAATGTATACTCTTTACTTTGAAGTCTTTTAGACATCTAAAATATGACATTCTATGGATTGTGTATGGATTCATTTATTGCCAGTTTGAACAAATACACATGCTTTGATTCAAAGGTAATAAATTCCTCTTATTTGGAAAAATGATGTTTATTTTTGTTCTCTCACCCTTAGCAGGTGGTTTCATTTTAGCACACTTCAGAGTTATAATTTCATGCCTATTAAAAACATTTATTATGATCTATATAGATGAATGAAACTTTTATTTTATTAAATTCTTTGCCAAAAAATCTGTTATTTTTAAAAATGTTTTTCCTTTGAAGGGTTATTTTAGAGCATTCAGAGAGGATTTACGAGTGTGGTATTATGCAATTTTTAAGTAGGTATGAAATGGTTATTTATATGATTGTTTCTTTAAGGCTTATGTATATTGTCCATTATATGCTATAAAATATTTTGAAAGTGGGGCGCCTGGGTGGCTCATAGGGTTAAAGCCTCTGCCTTCGGCTCAGGTCATGATCCCAGGGTCCTGGGATCGAGCCCCGCATCGGGCTCTCTCCTTGTTGGGGAGCCTGCTTCCTCCTCTCTCTCTGCCTGCCTCTCTGCCTACTTGTGATCTCTCTCTGTAGAATAAATAAAATCTTAAAAAAAATATTTTGAAAGTAAATTTAAAATATGTTTTACATAGTTTATTTTTTGGAAAAAATATTGAAATGACTTATGAAATTCAGTATACTCTCAACATTAATTTTTTCTGAAATTTACCAATAGTCTACTGAACCTATTATATGGCAGATATTACTACAGACTACACTGGTAAATGAAATACATGGCTTTGTAGAACTTTTCTTTTAAAGGGTGAGACAATTAAAAGCTATAAACCTTGATAAAAGTTGCATAGTGTATTCAAAAATGATGATTACAATGGGGAAAAATAAAAATTAGATCAGGGTGAGAAAAATCAAGGTTGCTAGGCAGGGGATGGGGAGGTAAGAATTTTAATAGGAAGATCAGGGTAGTTACAATGAAGCTGACAACTGAACAAACGTATGGAAAGGTGATGAATTTGCCCAGAACTATCAGCAATAAGATCACTCCAGGCAAAGGAATTGGCTATCTTGAAGGCCATAAGGTTGGATCATGCCTGGCATATCTGAGGAATAGCAAGGAGGCCACTGTGAGGCACTGAAGAGTAGCAGGGAAAGAGGTCACAGAGGTCACATGAGTGGCTAGATCATGTAAAAGATTAGAAGTCATTGTAAAACTCTGGCTTTTATATTTGGAAATTTACTGTGTGATAGAATTTCTGCTAATAACTAAGAGTTCAAATGTCCATAAAATTTCAAGGATTCTTTTTCCTGTAAGACAGAATAAAGAAAAAGAGTTCGTATTTCGCATGGTGTAACAAATGCTCGGAGATCCAAGTGTAGGAAGCTATGGGAGCACAGAAGAAGGCACTAAAACCACACCAATATATTTGATGACTGTGACTATATATAAAATAGTATTTTCTAGATTTTTTTATAGTCATGGAATCACACAGTATATACTATTCATTGCCGGGTTTTCTTTTCTCAGCATCATTACTTTGAGAATCTCCAATTGTAAATAGTTCATTTTGATGTTGAATAGTAATCTCTTTAATGAATAGATCATAATTTGTCTTTGCTCTATTGATGGACATTGATGAACATTTCCACTGTTTTCAATTCTTAAAATAAAGCTGCTACGAAATTCATATACAAACCCTTGTACGAACATAGCGTTTGTTTCTCTTGATTAAATGCCTAGAACTAAAATGGCTATTTGTGTAACTGCAACATATTTTGCATTTAAAAAATTTTCAAACTATTTTCCAAAGTGATGGTATCATGATATATGCCAACAACAGTTTAGATTTTTTGTTGCTTCTCAATCTAGCTCAGACGAAGTACAATTAGCCTTTATAATTTTAGCCATTTTAATAGATATGTAAGCATGTCTCATTATGATTTTAATTTGTATTTCTTTAATGTCTAAATGTTGAGAAATTTGTCATGTGCTTATAAGCCATCCATATCCTTTTGGTGACATATCTCCTTCACTTCCTGGGTCTTTATGCAAATAACATGTCATAAATGAGATATAACCACGCAACACAAAATAAAATTAACTTTCATCCCAGCATTCTCCAATGGCTTTTACCTTTCTTGTATTTCTTTGTAACACTTATCACCATAAACCATCAATGATTATTCTATTACTGGTTTATTTCCTTATTGGAGACAGAGAGAAAGAGAATTGGGAGGGGGCGCAGAGGAAGAAGAAAACACCCCACTTCCTAGACAGCCTGCTGGGGAGTTACATCCCAGGACCCTGAGATCATGAACCAAGCCAAAGGCAGTCACTCGATGGACTGAGCCACCGAGGTGCCCCTCTATTATTGGTTTATTTCACTATTATATTTCAAAAGAATGCAAGCTCTTTGTGGTCAGGTATTTTATATGTTTTATTAATTGAAGTAGTCTCAGAAAGGTAGCTGGCAGATTGTAAGGGATCATTAAACTGTACTTTGTTGTTATTATTTGGCTCCTTTACGGGCTTTACCTCTTACGCTAGAAGTCTATCCTTCAGATGTAAGCAATAAGAATAGAGCCCTGCTGCCTGTTCAAATGAGTAAAAAGCCTGTATTAAGTGGATATTTTAAAAGCTAAATGAATGGCTTAATAGTTGTATATAGGGGGAAAGGGAACATATTTTCCACGGTTTAGAAGTGGAGTTCTTTTATAGAGTTCTTGTACAAGCCTACACTATTGAACAATAACGGGCAGTTGTACATTACAATTATACAAAAACGTTGGTAATTTATATCCTTTTTTTGTAATTCATGACTGGATCATTTAATTCCTTAGGAGCATTATAGCATTTCAACTTTTCATGTTCAATAAACTTATTGGGGTTGCTACCTTTTTATTCAAAAGGAGAAACAGTCATGATTTCATCTAAAGAAAGTGTTATTGATTGTGTTGTTTTCTAGGAATGAGTCGCACATGCTAGTTTAAAAGTTTTGTTAAATTCCCAAGTGTGTCACCGATAAAAGCCTTTTGTAGATTAGTAACTTGATCAAAACAGAAAAGTTATGTAACACTCAATTGTTAAACTATCTTTGTTTCCATCTTTCATTGTAATAACACTCATCTTAACTCTATTTAAGACAAGTCATCGCCAGATGGCTTTCTGGCATTGAGTGCATGATATGAAATCTAGTATAACTAAAAGTTTTTGGTTTTAGTAGCCTATAAATCAATTTAGAAAAATATATGTATTTGAATATAAGGTAAAGTTTTAAATTATTTGGCAATAGTAAATTAAATTTTTTTTGTAAATTTTTATTTTCTAAAATTTCATTGAGCTCTTTCGCAATAAGAAACAAGTTACAAAAAATTAAGGTTTATTTATCCCAATTCAAAATTATTAGGAATATAATCATAGAGGTTGAAGTATTTAAAATATGGAACCCCAAATATTTTATTAGGTAAATTCTTGAATGCTGAGCATTCACTGTTAAAATATACTACTACTATTGATAGACTGGTAGAAGCCTAAAATCAAATATTTATTAAATATTTATATCCATATCTTTTCATGGCGTGGTAATTCATTTCTCTAGCATTAAATAAGATTCCATTGTTTGCATGTACTACACTTTATTTGACCTTTAACCTATGGAAGGATATCTTGGTTGCTTCCAAGCTTTTGTCAGTAATGAATAAAACTACTATAGACATCTTTGTGGGTATAGATTTCATCTTCTTTGGATAAATACCAAGAACTGCTACTGCTGAATCATCTGGCAAGAATATGTTTAGTTTTGTAAGAAACTGCCAAGTTGCTTTCTATTCTTTATTCTCAATAGACATGGAAGAACATTCCTGTTGCTCCACATCCTCACCAACATTTCGTGTTCTGTTGTCAGTGTTCTGGATTCTGGGTATGTACTCGTGTCTCTATTTTTGTTTTAATTTGCATTTTCCTGATGACATATGATGTGAAGCATCTTTTTATATGCTTATTTGCCATCTGTAATATTTTCTTTTGTGAGGTATCTGCTAAGGTCTTTGGCTCATTTTTAATTAGGTTCTTCCCCCATTGTTGAGTTTTAAGGGGTCTTTGTGTCTTTTTGATTAACAGTCCTTTGCCAGATGTGTATTTTGCAATTTTTTTCTCATAGTCTGTGCTTTGCCTTTTCATTCTCTTGGCATTGTTTCACAGAGTAGACATTTTTAAATTCAGTGCTTGTGCTTTTGTAGCTAAAGTTATTTCCAAAACCAAGGTCATTTAAATTTTCTTCTATATTACCTTCTACATGTTTCATGTTTAGGTTTATAATCCAATCTGAGTTAATTTTTGTGAATAGTGTATGATATCTGCCTGGATTTTTTTATTTTATTATTTTATTTTATTTTTATTTTATATATTTACATTTAGCTTCACCATTACTCCAGAACCATTTGTTTAAAAGGTTGTATTTTGCTCTCTTGTATTGCTTTGCTTTTATATTAAATAATAAATATAATTGATAATATATATTCAGTTCCTTTAATCTAGTCTTTCTGAGGTATTACAATATCTTGCATACAATTATCATTATGGTAAACTTTTTTAAAAAGATTTTATTTATTTATTTGACAGAGAGAGATCAGAAATTGGCAGAGACACAGACAGAGAGAGAGATGAGGAGAAGCAGGCTCCCTGCTGAGCAGAGAGCCCAATATGGGACTCGATTCCAGGCCCCTGGGATCATGACCTGAGCCAAAGGCAGAATCGTAACCCACTGAGCCAACCAGGTGCCCCGTCGTTATGGTAAACTTTGAAGTCAGTCCTCAGTCTTTGTTCTCCTTCAACACTATGTTGACTATTGTGAGTCTTTGCCTCTCCATATAAACTTTAAAATAAGTTTGTTAATATTAAGCAAAATGAGACCTCAAGGATCTGAGAGAATGTCTAAGAAGTACTTGATACATCCCTTGGGTATGGTTTATTGAAGTGTCCACCTGTCTGAAAGCTGGGGAATCTAGATAAGGGAGGGAAAATTAGTTATGATAAAACATATCAACAAACCTCAATAAATTTTGTAAATTAATTGTCATGGCTCATATACAATATGACCAACAGAGGGACTATCAAAAGGAAAGCATCAGTTATGTTTATTGTGAAATTTTTTAATCAAAATAAAGCAATGAGAGGGGAAGACACAATGAGAAAATTACCATTTTTTAATCGGTAAACTTCTTACCAAATAGAATAGGTTTTATATTCTAAGTAGTATATTGAAAAGTATAATATTGGGGTGCCTGGGTGGCTCAGTGGTTTGGGCTGCTGCCTTTGGCTTGGGTCATGATCTCAGGGTCCTGGGATCGAGCCCTGAATCGGGCTCCCTGATCCGCAGGAAGCCTGCTTCCCTCTCTCTCTCTCTCTCTCTCTCTCTCTCTCTGCCTGCCTTTCTACCTATTTGTGATCTCTGTCTGTCAAATAAATAAATAAATATTTTTAAAAAAAGGTAAAGAAAAGTAAAACATTAAAAAATAAAATTTTATTTTAAAATAATTATGTAATTTTTTAAAAAGGTTAAAAATAGCAGAACCATTCTTCTTATAACTGGAAAATACATTGTATATATATATCTATCAAAAATACTTGTTGGGCGCCTGGGTGGCTCAGTGGGTTAAAGCCTCTGCCTTCGGCTCAGGTCATGATCCCAGAATCCTTGGATCAAGTCCCACATCGGGCTCTCACCTCAACAGGGAGCCTGCTTCCCCCCTCTCACTCTGCCTGACCCTGCCTACTTGTGATCTCTGTCAAAGAAATAAATAAAATCTTTTATAAAAAAATTTAAAAAAATAACTTTCATGTCTGGAATCAGGAGCATATGGAAAAAAATAATATCTGAGGACAATACTTCTGCCATGTTTTGTGCCTTGTTAATATTTTTAAACATTCAGGCAACTTTTAGCTTTATTGAAATACCTGCTAAGATACCAGCAGTGCCTTTTGGAGCCCTATGACTATAAAAAGTAATTGCAAATATTCAAAATGTTTACTATGGTGTCACTATATAGGGCCACCACCAAGTATGTTTCACAAGTAAGCATATCTGTTACTCTTCCATAAGGCAAAAGGGCATGTTTTCAGGAGTTCCATCTGCTGTACCAGGAGGTGAATCAAGTAATGATTTTTGTCTATAAAATAATTCACTTTTCAATCTAACATTCCTCATTCCACATTATAATAATAAAAACTAGGAGGAGACTAAAACAAACAAACAACTACAACTATAACAACCAGCTTTTCCTTCAGTGGGAGGGTAAATAGAACCTTATGATTAGCCTGAAATTTATTTTTAAATATTTTTAAGATAAGCGTTTTTGTTAGAAAACCATATATTTTATATAGCTAAGATAATAACAGGCACAGTTTTATTAACTTCTAAAAAGTCTACTTATTTTTATTTATTTATTAACTCATCTCTTTATGAAGTAGAAAATGATCACACCTATTGTATCTACCCAAGTTTGTATGCTTTGGTTATTTTATGTTTGCTATTTCCTTGCTTAGTTTTTACAATAGTTGATACATAATAGTATCTTTAAGTGCATCTACGGTTTCACAGAATTTGTTTGAACTTCATAAAAATGTACCATACTTTTTGCACTGTCCTTGTTTTACTTCTCTATTAACTTTCCAAGATTTATTGACGTTAGAGGGTGTAGCTATCATTTATTTTTATTCCTCCATAATGCTATGTTTACAAATTTGTATTTATCTGTACTTTTAAAAATATCTTAATTATATACCATTTCTCATCTCGCGTAACACTCACCTTACTTCTACACTTATCAGATATTATGTAACTGAAAACCACAACTCAGCAACAAGATAGCTCCATTTTTCAAAATTAAATGGCTTACCAGAATTCTTTAATTCTATCCTTTATTTGTATTAGATGACCCTTTATTCTGGTATTTGGCATTGTTCATATGGAGGAAAGCTTATAAGTTGATATTCCATCAATAGAAGGATTTATTATGATTGATTAATTATTTTCATTTAGAATGCATAGAATATGGTTGATTTAATATTTCTTTCTTACTCTCTGCCTGGAACATAGCCACTAAAAAATTAAGTTAATTACCCAGACTTTAAACTGCATATTTATAGGATAACATACAGAACTCTTCTCAGATTGGAACACCTGGGTGGCTCAGTCAGTTAAACGCCTCAGCCTTTAGCTCAGGTCATGATCTTAGGGTCCTGGGACTCAGTTCTGCAACAGATTCCCTGCTTAGCCGGGAGTTTGCTTCTCCCTCACCCTGCTGCTCCCCCTGCTTGTGGTCTCTATCACTCTCTCTCTTACAAAAAAATAAAATTAAAAAAATAAATTCTTCTCAGATAGCTAATATAGAATATTGTCTTTGTATTCATCAAAGGGAAAGTGCCATATAATAATGAAATTCAGACTACTTCAAATTCATTTTTTTAACCAGTAAGAAAGTATTGGAAACAAGCCAAAAATGTTTTTAATGAATTAAAGAAGTAGATTGATTTTCAATATCTTAATGTTTCTAAAATTAATTCCAAGGTTTTTATACTAGATATCAGTGTAAATATTCATTATACAAGGATATTCTAAAAATAAACCTGAGAAAACTACTTAACATATATGATGACCAAAACAAGTTTGACAAAAGTCAGTTTGGGAAAAACTTACAACACCTACCACCTGAAACTCTTGTTCTATAATTTAATTATTTTAATTTACAAAAATACAAAAATAATATATCAGAGTAAGTATAATGATAGCTTTGAAGGTATGCTCTGGTTGTGCACTGTTTACTATTTAAAGGGGAATCAAATATGTGATGCTTATGGTGTGACTGTATTAAAATTCAACAAGTTCAGAAGCATACGAGGAATAGAATAAAGACAAAAGATGACCCTTACTTATCCTAAAGATAGACAATGGTATATATGTGCTAGTTGGGGAGAGAATCCAGTCCGTAGATGGAGGATGTGGTAGTGGAAAAAAAAAGACACAACGTTTTGGTTGAACGTTTAGCACTATATTTTACAAAGTGAAATTGTGTGTTAATAGCCTTGAATAAAATCCAAAAACTATTTTCAATTCATTGAAGATTATTTAGGAAAAACTTGAAAAATACAACTTGATAAGGATTCCAATAAAAGATTCATAAGCAATACAAGTTTCAGAATTTTTAGTATATTTTCCCTAAAAAGCCATTTGATTTAAATTAAAGAGAATTCTATTTACCTGCCACTTAAATAAGAGGAAATTATTTGGTTTTGTAATAAGTTAATAAAATAAATTAACATATCTTGAGAAAACAGATATGCACACTAAGTTAAAAATAATAGTGCTTAAGCTGTTCAGCAAACATTTGTAAAATTCCTTGCCATCAGCTAGCTCTGGAGTTCTGCTAGGTGAGTAAGGCCATGTATGTTACTGCTCAGAGTACTGATGCAAAGCAATTGTCCCCTTCGCATCCATTTAGTGCCGTTTATATGTCATGCTATGTTGTTTAGAGATACATAGATGGCCCTACATGAAGGCCTTTTTTTGTGTGTATATGGGTGACTGTGATTTAACTTTCAAATCAGATGGCTCCTGATTTACAATGATTCAACTTATGAAATATATGGCAATGATGTGAAAGTGAAAGTGATTCAGTGAATCTGAACTTTGAACTTTGAATTTGGGTCTTTATAAAAAGGGCCAGTGACATGTGGTATGGTGCTGTCTTGTGATGTTGAGCAGGGGCAGTGAGCCACAGCTCTCAGTCAGCTAGAAGATTACAGGGGTGAACACTTGATATTCTTACAACCATTCTATATATAAACATTCTTCTTTTTTTTAGTGTAATATTTAATAAATTGCATGTGATACTTGATACTTTGTTATAAAATAGGTTTTGCTTAAGATGATTTTGCCCAAATGCAGGCAAATGTAAGTGTTCTGAGTATGTTTAAATAAGCTTAAGTAAGCTATGATATTTGATAGTTTAGGGGTATTAAATGCATTTTCAATTTTTTATGGGTGTCTCTGTACATAGCCCCCTTGTAAGCTGAGGAACATCTCTATATGTATATGTAGCCTTGGTATGGCTTACATATTATTGGCATGAAACATCTAGAACAGTACGTGTGCCATATAATTGTCTACAACATCAAACAAGTTTCTTGAAAACTTGTGCCAAAGGGGTTATGTCTTTAAGGATTCTTATTTCAGAAGGGTTCTCTCTCTCAAACGTAAGATTTTTCAGAAGTTAAGTGAAAATCTGACCAAACTAAACATTTTTCCATTTTCCCTAGTGAGCAAAGATAGCTAAAATCTATCTGCCATTTTCAACACTGTACTCAACGACTGTAATTCTAATTTAAGAACAGATTATTTATATCAAAACCACATGTTGGCCTAATCTTACACAATATTCATAAATCTCACTCAGAGCCTTGGACACTTTTATTTGTTGAGTCTATATGGTACTACGGACATTCATCTTTTTTGACCTCATAGCTTCATGTAAGTCTATACTTTTGAAAATACATGCATCATAGTTCCATTGTAAAATGTATGGGTTATAAAATGGGCTATGCTATCAAAATGGTAATAAGAACATACAAATGACCTGATGTAATGAACTGGACCAGATTGCCAGATATCACATTTCATACCAGAAAGATTCAGTGGTAAGTTTTAATATGGCCAGCTACACTTCGACTGAATTATAACTCATTTAACTTCTTTCTTTGTGTACAGTATTATACATTAGTCAGTATTAGAGTAAATAAGTACTTTGGACAGATGTAAATATGCTGTAATAAAAATGTTTTTCTTCTTTCTTTTAGTCCTTTTCACTTGTGAGACTAGCCACAAATACCATGCCTCCCCCAAAATAATTTGCAATCCAAATTTATCTCTAAATGAATTTATTGCACAGAAAAAAAATATATATATATACACTTACAGTAGACATGTTCAAGAATAGTTACACAACAGCAGGGCCCTAAAGGTAAGCAGTATAGTTGTTTGTTTTGTTTTCTTTTTTCTTTAAAAAGAAAGAGGTTATGTGAAATATTGGAATTTTATTTCGAGGCCTAGTATTTCAAGACAGTTAACTACACTTACGGTGTCAACAGCCTCTTGTTGGCAGTATGATTTTATTGGCTCCATGGAATAACAGCAAGAATTTACTATTGCTTCTTTCTTTATGACACACACAGAAAAAAAAATTGACACATTTGCTCAAGACCAACCAGAATCATTTTAACCTATCAAAATGGATGGGAGGCCTTCACTGCCAAAGTCACTGCTGGGTTTTCACAATTCCTTGCAGACAATCTGCTACTCCCATTATGATAAAGGAGAGAAGAGTCATAATCAGGGAAGAAAGCTAGATTAATACTTGGAATTATCATTGAATTATTTAGCCTGCTATAGGATTATTATTATTACTGTCATTTGATAATTTTCTCTCATTTTATTAAACACAACTGTGAGTAATTACCCTACCTAATATTTCTCTGTATTGGCTGACTAGCTAGCAAACATTCATGAAAATATCCATTAGCCACACATATAAAATCCTGCATTATGATGCTGTTGAATCAGAACATACCACTACCTGATCCTGTAGCTCTTTGAGGATTTGCAAATCAATTAATTCTATGTTTATTGGATTTTCCCCCTACAATTAGAAAATTTGTAATAGAGGCCATGAACATTATTAGTTTTACCATTTTAAACCAGCAATCACACTTTGATTTTTACAACAAAAGCAGAAATATAAACACACACATTTGGATCAGTTTTCTGTTAGTCTGTCTGGACTTCAAAATCCTATTCGTCATTGGGGTGCCTGGGTGGCTCAGTGGGTTGAGCCGCTGCCTTCGGCTCAGGTCATGATCTCAGGGTCCTGGGATCGAGTCCCGCATCGGGCTCTCTGCTCAGCAGGGAGCCTGCTTCCCTCTCTCTCTCTCTCTCTGCCTGCCTCTCCATCTACTTGTGATTTCTGTCAAATAAATAAATAAATAAAATCTTTAAAAAAAAAATCCTATTCGTCAATATAATGCACACCAAAGTTCTGGAGTAAACAAGAAATTAGATGGCACCTGAACACTTGGTTTAATATTCTCCAAAGGACTATGCAACTTATTTCTTACATTATGACTTTGTTTTACAAAGATCCACACTTTTATAATGTTAGTATTTTTAATAATCAATAAAGTCAATTAATCATGATTAAAAATCAAACTTAAAAATTTCTACTTTTTGCTTTTGCCCCCTCCATTTAGAACTTATTTATAGCCTGATAATTCAAAGGTCCCTATGATTATGAAAATCTGGACAGATATAGCTCTAATATCCCATTCAGAACTTGATATTAATCTAAGTCTTTTGGCTCCATTTATCCTGAGAGCAAAGAGTAGGACAAAGGATTTGAGTACTGTTAGTTTATCTGGGAGATTATCCAAGGTAGAAAAGAATGGGAAAGTGATACAGTGAAGAAGCAACTTTGTCAAAGAGGTACATTGTTGATATAATTGTTGTGGATAGAAAATGAAGGCTTGCTTTTACTGAAAGGTCCTGAGAAACTTCTTTAAGTTGTCCTCATGAAGACCTGAAAACTGACAATTTTATCTATGGTTCTTATTTCCACTTCACTGAGAGCTGTCCTCAGAGGACATTAACTCTCCTACAATTTTGGGTTGTGTTGGACACATTCTAAAATGAGAGATAGAGCATGAGATGCTATCAGTGTTAAGTAACTGCAATTTCACATGGAACTATCCACCACAGGTTTGGCTATAATCAGGTGTTGGGCCTTGATATCAGCGGGATTTTGGGCAGTATCATTTTAGGTTAATCATTACATATGAAATTTCCAAAAACTTCAACTGATGAAACTTTGATTATTAATCTATAAATATAACAATAAATCTACAGTATTCAAATTATTTTTATAGAAATACACAGACAAAGCATCAATTGATTAATATTTAAATGTTACAAAATACTGAACTGAAAGAATTTGGTCATATAACAACGTGTAACAAGTAGAACTTAGGTTTAGGTTAGAACTCAGGATGCATTTGAGACTCAGTTAAGAAATTGAATGGAGGGATGCCTGGGTGGCTCAGAGGGTTAAGCCACTGTCTTCGGCTCAGGTCATGATCCCAGGGTCCTGGGACCGAGCCCCAAATCAGGCTCTCTGCTCAGCAGGGAGCCTGCTTCCTCCTCTCTCTCTCTGCCTGCCTCTCTGCCTGCTTGTCATCTCTCTCTGACAAATAAATAAATAAAATCTTAAAAAAAAGAAATTGAATGGATGTCTGACTATCTTATAGGTTTGCTAAAAATCAGTGACTTTGTGTTCACGTGTGGCTATGCAGGAATTTTTAACTTTCTCTAAGAAGTTATTAGATTTGATTATATAATGGCAGTAAAGGATGGGGAAAAGCAAAGTACAAACCCCATAAAGACAAAGACACTGAGTATGAGAAAAGAAAATAGATAAGAAGAATCAATGCATTTGAGGAAAATGGGAATTGAAATACACAGTGATTGTTCATTTTTTTAGATGCAGAAAACAAAACTAGCTTGCAAGAAGGAAATAACAGAAGTCCTGTTGTGATGTGAGACAGAATCCTGGAAAAGGCAGTAACGTGGAATAAAGGAGTAGGGAGAAAATATCAGGTAATTTGGATAGGAAGGAGTTAGGAGGTAATTGCTTGATAACTTTTATATGGCCCACTTAAATGCACAGATTTCTCTTCTTTAATTTATATGGAGAACAGGGTGTCCTTTCTCTTCCCTTTCAGAGCACCAGAGGTGTACTCTTTCAGACTGAAAACCTGAAAAGCTCAGGACTCAGTTGCTTAAGCACAGCTGAGAGAACATATTTCAATTAAGATTTACATATTGCTGTATGTAGTAGACTGTCAAAAGTGGTTTTTTGGCCATATTTTTTCATTTAACAAAAGACTACAGAGAGTGTTTTCTGGTGTTGGTTCAGAGTGTCCATCCCTCTGAACAGATTTTTCTCTCAATGTCCGGGGCAAGAAATCAATTGTTACATATGTATTCACTAAAAAAGCAGCTGGAAGATGCTGAGCACTGTGGCCCATGAGATCAAGGCACCAGAACACACTTGTGAGTGGTGTGCTCCCAAGGCTGGAGGAAAATTCTAGAATAAAGTGCTCATTAGAGAGCCATACCTTTTCTCCTGTTTCCTTACCTCTCTGCACTACCCTCTTGTATCCACAGCATTGGAAATGCTTTTAGCAACACACCACACTGAATCACCACCAATTATGTGATTCTCTTGGTGGAAAACCAAACACTGTGTAAAACTGTGGTTTTCTAGTTCATGCTTCTGGATGGAAAATAATTCAGAATAAGCTGATAGGAGTAGCCAAGAGAGATTTAATCTTCTGTTTGGAAAAGGGCTTCTATATAAGTGAGTAGAGGAACCTTTAAGAATTATTCATGTTTAGGGGCACCTGGGTGGCTCAGCGGGTTAAGCTTCTGCCTTTAGCTCAGGTCATGATCTCAGGGTCCAGGGATCAAGCCCCACATCAGGTTCTCTGCTCAGCGGGGAACCTTTTTCCCCCTCCCTCTTTCTGCCTGTCTCTGCCTACTTGTGATCTCTGTCAAATAAATAAATAAAGATTTTTAAAAAAAATACTTATTCATGTTTACATATATGCACCAGAATGCTATGTCCCTTGTCAAATAGGCTTCAAATCAACAAAAATGATAATATTTTACTTAATAAGTTTTTTAATTCCTCTATTAACATTTTGGAATACATCATTTTAATGCACATCTGCAAATTTGTAATCACTTCATGTGAGACAAGGAATGCTTAACAAGGCAACCAGGGGCACCGGGGTGGCTCAGTGGGTTAAGCCTCTGCCTTTGGCTCAGGGTCCTGGGTTTCGGGTCAGCGTCAGGGTTACGTTTAGGGTTAGAGTTCGGGTCAGGCTCCCATTCAGTGTCAGGGATAGTGTTAGGGTCAGGGTCCGGGTCACTGTTAGGGTCAGGGTTAGGTTTATGGTCTTTATCTGGGTCAGGTTCAGGGTGAAGTCTAGGGCCAGTGTCAGGTTTACGGTCAGGTTCAGGTATTGGTTTAAAGTCCAGATTCGGGTAAGGGACAGGCTTATATAGTGGTCATTGTTAGGGTCATGGTTAGGTTTAGGGTCAGGGCCAGGGTCAGGTTTAGGGTCACGGTCTGGTATAGGCAAAGTTCAGGGCCCGGTTTAGGGTCAGCGTCTGGTATAGGCAAAGTTCAGGGTTAGGGTTATGATCATAGTCAGGTATAGGGTCAGGGTTATTGTTAAAGTTTAGGGTTAGTGTTAGGGTTAGTGTTAGGTTGACGGTTAGGGTTAGAACTTGTTAGGGTCACAGTTCGTGGTAGGGTTAGGGGTAGTGTTAGGATTAGGTTCAGCGATAGGATTCGGGGGAGGGCCCGTGTTAGTGTAGGGTTAGGGTTACATTTAGGGTTAGAGTTATGGTCAGGCTCACAGTCAGGGTCAGATTTAGTGTTCAGGTCAGGGTCGAAGTCACTGTTAGGGTCAGGGTTAGGTTTATGGTCATGGTCTGGGTCAAGGTCAGGGTGAAGTTTAGCGCCAGTGTCAGGTTTAGTGTCATGTTCAGGTATTGGTTTAAAGTCCACATTTGGGTCAGGGACACGGTTATGTAGTGGTCAGTGTTAGTGTCATGGTTAGGATTAGGGTCAGGGTCAGTGTCAGGTGAAAGTCATGGCCAGGGTCAGGTTTAGGGTCAGGCTTTGGTTTAGGGTCAATGTTCGGTTCAGTGTCACATTAGGTTTTGGCGGTAGGTTTTGTGATTGGGGTTAGGTTTGGAGTTAGAATTAGGGTTATGGTTAGGGTAGGGTTAGACAGCGTAAGGTCAGGGTTAGGGTTTGGTTTAGGGTAGGGGTTATTGTTAGGGTCAGGGTCAGCGTTAGGTTTAGGTTCAGGGTCCTTATTAGGGTCATGGTTAGAGTTACCATTAGGTTTAGGGTTAGGGTCAGGATCACAGTCACAGTCAGGGTTAGGGTTAGGGTGAGGGTTAGGTCAGCGTCAGGGTTAGGATTACGGTCAGGGTCAGGGTCATGTTTAGGTATGAGTCATGGTTACGGTAATGTCAGAGTTAGGTTTAGGTTCAGGGTCCACATCAGGGTCAGTGTCAGGCTTAGGTTTAGGTTTAGGGTTCAGGTCAGCATCACAGCCAGTATCAGGGTCAGGGTCAGGGTTTGGGTTTGGGGCAGGCTCACAGTCAGTGTCAGGATCAGGGTTAGTGGTTACTGTTAGGGTTAGCCCCTCTTCTGGGTCATGGACCCATCCCTTCAGGGTCTCAGGATAAACCCTGGGCAGAAGGGTGTAGACCCTACACCTGATCCCACTTAACCAGCCTTAAACTGGGGTGTGAACATGACTTGCCCACCAGACATCTAACCCCTCATCAGCCTGATCCTGCTTGGGGCATCTCCACCCATGATGGCATGGCCAGGTCCTCTTTACACACAGACACACAGACACCCAGAGGCACACACACACACACACACACACACACACACACACACACACACACACACACACACACACACACACACACACACACACACACACAGAAAGAGATATGCGGAGGAGACCTAGGGCTACACTGGTAGTTCATAAGGTGTGGGCCTCTCTGACTCTGAGCCCCCTGGTGTGACCTTTTGATTTTATTAGCCAAAGGGCCTGAGGCGTTGGGGAAACCTGATATGACCTGCCAGGGAGGGGACATGTCTGACGGGCCAGCTCTCTTCTCCCTGCATCCTCTTGGCTTCAGTACAGCAGAAGAACATGTTGCTTCCTTTAGGATGTGCCTAGAAATGAGCTGGGCAGGGGGGTTTTCTCTGTAATGGGGTGCCTGGATACGTGGGTTCCAATTCCGTTGGGCTCTGTCGTCTGGGAAGTGAGGTCACCACTGCCTGGGGGCTCCTTACCAAACTTCCTGCTGCACCAGAGCTCCCTGAGCCGCCGGTCCCCAAGCTGCTCAGGGCTCACAATCCACTCAATGCAGTGCCCCTCCAATGACACCCATACAGCCTCCCACCTGCCCCTAGGAGGCCTGGGTGCAGCTGTTATCCCCGCTAGAGGGAACAGAGCTGGGATTAGACTACGTTAGTGTTAGGGTTAGGGTTAAGAAATAGTTAGGGTCAGGGTTAGGGTTAGGGTTAGGGTTAGGGTTAAGAAATACTTAGGGTCAGGGTTAGGGTTAGACGTCGTTGGCGTCAGGGTTAGCGAATGGCTTAGGGTATGGGGCAAGGTTCATGTCAGGGTCAGGGTTAGGTTTGGGACAGGTTTAGTGTCAGGGGTAGGGTCAGGGTCTTGGTTAGGTTCATGATTATGGTAAGGTCAGCTTTTGTAGGTTCTGTTTTAAGAGTAGGTTCAAAATCAGGGTTAGCTTTAGGGTTATGATTCTGTTCAGGCTCACGGATTGGGTCAGAGATAGGTTTACAGTCAGGGTTAGGGTCAGTGTTAAGGTCAAGGCCAGGGTCAGGTTTAAGTTTAGGGTCTGATATAGGCAAAGTTCAGAGTTCGGGTTATGATTAGGGTCACCGAGAGGGTCAGGATTATTGTTAAGTGGGGTTAGGGTTAGGGTTAGAGGTAGGTTGAAGGTTAAGGTTAGACCGGGTTAGGGTCAGTGTCAGGGATAATGTTAGGGGTTAGTGCCCGACTAATCTTCCAAAAACACACATTTTCATGTGCCGCTTTTCAAAACTAGCTTCCTGGCTTCCTGTTGCCTGAAAAAATAGTCTCAAATGCTTTTGTCTGGCATTCAGGGCTCTCTAGGATGGGCACTCTGGCCAACACATCACTGCTCGTTTGTTCCACCACACACAAGTGGATCTCGGGCTAGTTATTCAGAGACCCACCTCCTCACCGACCCAGCAAAGGTCTCGTGCATCTACTAAACTCACGGCTCACTCAGTGATGTTCTCAAAGGCCATTAGTGGGTGACATGCCACTGCTAGAGTCAGGAGCCAGTGTGAAGTTGCCGCTGCCTAAGTGCATGGACTGAAAGCGGGAACGTTGATTCTCCAGGAGAAAACTGGGGCATTGTTATGAGAAGGCAGATGGCAAAACTACCCAGGTCCCCTATGACTGCTTTAACACACTCTGGACAAAATTGAAGGAGACAAGTGAACGTATTAACTCCCACTTAGGCTGTAGAATATCTTCTTCTGGAACAAACCACTTAGCTCCAGCTACTTTTTTTTTTTTTTTTTAAGATTTTATTTATTTATTTGACAGAGAGAGATCACAAGTAGGCAGAGAGGCAGGCAGAGAGAGAGAGACAGGAGGAAGCAGGCTCCCTGCTGAGCAGAGAGCCCGATGCGGGACTCGATCCCAGGACCCTGAGATCATGACCCGAGCCGAAGGCAGCGGCTTAACCCACCGAGCCACCCAGGCGCCCCAGCTCCAGCTACTTTTATAAATAGATCAGACCCTGTCCAGGAGCCCACTTAGCTGGGTTCATTTGTATACAATGTCCATACCCTCAGGAATATTAACACTTTATCTCAGATTGCATTAATTTAAATAAAACTTAACAAAAATGGTGTGAAATGAACAAAAACACCATATTCTGTGATGAATCAAATGAAATACATTTTCAGTTGCTGTTTTCCCCATTTAAAGATAAAATTTCTGATAACTGTCATTATTTGTGAAAAGACACAAGACCAACAGTTTGTGTGCATGTGTGTTTTGGTTTTCGGTTTTTGGTTTTTTTCTTCCCCTTAAGGCTATAGCCATATTGTCACTAATAAAGATCTCAAATTTGCCTGGAAGCTTTCATGGCAAATTGTCAGTCTGAGGGAAGTCACCATCCAGCCAAATGGCTTTATACATCATCAGTGCCTTTCTTCCACACACATTCTCTTCCTGGTTTAGACATTAGTTACCCTGGTTCTACACTGACACAGTATTTGCATCTCTCTCCTGTCCATAACTCCTAAAATTTGGGGACCTCTCACTTTGGTTTCCCCAGAGCATGACATTTTATTTGGTGCTTTGGGGGCAATGGGCAGTTCAAGAAGTATGTTAATACTATCACTCAATGTCTTGATCCATGCTATGCACCAACAGTGTAGTAAATATCGTTCATTTCTTGTAACAAAGGCAGTAGGAACTTCTCCCAAGGGACGGAATTCCAAGGACAGAATGAAGGCAGAAAGGGAGCTGGTCTATTTGGACCTACTTTGTGAGAGACACTGGTTTAGATATTTATATGTATACATTATACCACTGAACTGTCACAATCCTGCAAATTCTTACATGCTTGGGTTTCTATGTAGCAAGTTTAGCAAGCCACCCAAATTCACAGTGACAGGCCCGTGAGTCAAATCCAGCATGCTTGACTCCATGATTGTCAAGTCCACTAGCCCCATATATCATGAATCTGAGATTCATGAGTGTGTAGGTGCTATCAGGAAATGTCAAAAATGCCCATTTCAGAGACACATGGATGGCTCAGTTGGTTAATTGTCTACCTCCAGATCAGGTCATAATCCCAGCATCCTGGGATCGAGTCCCCCATCAGGCTTCTTGCTTACCAGGAGCCTGCTTCCCACTCTGCCTGCCTCTCCCTCTGCTTGTGCTATCTCTCTGACAAATGAATAAATTAAATCTTTTGTAAAAATCTTGTTAAAAAGGCCCATTTTAAAGAATGTTTTAAAACATTGTTTGGACAGCAATAGAAGCGAAAGCAGAAAGACATAATGTAACGACAGATAGTTTATGTGGGAGCCCTTTGGGTACTCTGGTGGATGAATGTTTTTAAATTAGTTTTTCGTGGACATGGGGAGTTAGAGAGGAGAAGGAAGGTGGGAGAAATTGGAAGGGAAGCTGAACCATGAGAGACTATGGACTCTGAAAAACAATCTGAGGGTTTTGAAGGGGCGGGGGTTTGGGAGGTTGGGGTACCAGGTGGTGGGTATTATAGAGGGCACTGCTTGCATGGAGCACTGGGTGTGGTGCAAAAAGAATGAATACGGTTATGCTGAAAATCAATAAAAAATAAATTTAAAAAAATTAGTTTTTTGTAAACTGCAAAAAAAGAAAAGCACTCCCATTTATAGCGTACACTTTATGGTTGACAAAGCACGTGCCAACAATAAAAATAATGAGGGGTTACCGTTACAATTCATAGAAAAGGAGGTATAGGGAAATTGAATGAAAGGGAATAACAAAGTAGGTTCAGAAGTCCATCTTCCTTGTAAAAAAAATTAACCTGAAAGTGCGTTTCTGCCACCTCTCTCCTGTTTGATCTGATAAAGAATGACCACGATACAGGAATTATAGTTCGGGGTTTTGAAAAGCATAATAGCTTTATACCAGCACTTGAGCTTTTATTTTTTTATTTACATATTTATGGCTAACAAGATAGCTCGATTTGATATGCGGTTCCTGACAACCAACCTCAGAAGTAATTCCATCTTCTTGAGAAGTCAGAAAGAACCACAAACCAAACCTCAAAATAGATTCAAAGAGAAAATAGTCTTAAAAAAATTTCCCTTCCTAAAGCCTCTCCGTTCGGCTCAGGTCATGATCCTAGGGTCCTGGGATTGAGCCCCATGTCTGGCTCTCTGCTCAGCGGGGAGCCTGCTTCCACTTCTCTCTGTGCCTGCTCTCTGCCTACTGGTGATCTATGTCTGTCAAATAAATAAATAAAATCTAAAAAAAAAAATTTCCCTTCCTATCAGAAGCAGACCAAACCACTAACAAATTCCCCAGAAAGCTTCATCTAAAAGGTTGTACTTTCTTCAAACACCCAGCAGGACCTTCTTCTCTGGTCCTGGTATTTCTTCAATGGCCTATTCCAGAGAATAAGACACTAAATTACTGAGTGCCATGGGCCTCAGAACCATGAAAGAGATAATCAGAGGCACAAAGCAGTCCTCTGGTCACCAAGAGGGTATGTAAATGTTTGCTGCTTTTATGCATTTTTCAAAGCTGAGTTTTTATCTGGAGGCCGTTCCTTTATGATAAATTGCTGATACCGTATAGTAAAAGCCATTAAATGATCTTCTACAAACCATTTCCTATCTTTGCATTCTCATGTGCCAAGATAGACACGGATTATTTAAATCCCTGAAGAGAGTGCTATTGCATTTAAATTGCCTGTAACCTTCGTGCAATAGATTTATGGTTGATGATAGATTTAGTTAAGAGATAACTGTTTTAAATATTTATTCTCAGTAAAGGATTTCAACCCATGCTCATTTAAGTAAGTTGGTGCATAATCCCTTTTCTATGAAACCATAGTGCAAGGACCAATGCCGTGCTTCCCAGAGAACCCCAAGCTCTTTTTCTGGAATGGCCATATGCCTATGTACCAGGCGTCCTCTTTTCACTCGCTTTGTGGAGCACCTACCATGGAGGTCATGTAATAACCAATGACCAAAAAACAAACAAAAAACCCAAACATCCAGGTCGAAGTTATTCGCGCCTGCCATCATGCAAAGGCAGACCCTGCCTGAGGGATTCTCAGTTTTTCCGCCCCCCCTCCCCCACCCTCCCCTGGCTCTTCCTCTCTCCACATTCACATGCCTTCTGGCCTCCCTTTCCTCTCCTCATTTTCACTTTTATTAAATGGTTTTTTTCTGCATGTTGTCCCGCAGAGCGATTTCATGAATGAACATACAGGAAACTGAGTCGGAGCCCAGCTGTGAGACCCCACCTGTGGAGGCCTTTCATTAGAATGGTCTCTGGTTCTAGCCTCAGTTCAGAATACTGTGTGTACCTGAGGACCGAGTCCAGATGTTTCTTTCATCTCTGACTTGAATTTGAAATCCTAATGTCACTATGACCTGGGAAGCCGAGGTCCACAGCATCTTCATCTGAAATTCCACTAGAGCTCCCATTTACCTAGTGCCCAGCCTGAGTCTGTTTTCCACTACTTCAGGGTTCTAGAAGTTCATGCACTGCCCACCACTGACAGTAGGGGCATCTCTCTGTCCAGATTTTCCCTTTACATAAGGAGGTCAGTTACAGGAGATTAGGGCCCACTCTAACCACCTCACTGTAATGTGATTGCATCTGTAAGGACTCTAGTTCCAAATAAGGTCACGTTCTGTGGTACCAGAGATAAGGACAGCAGCAAGGTTTCTGGGGGAAATGCAGGTCAGCTCTTAACAGTCCACTCTCTGGCTCCCCAAATTCGTGTCCTTCCCGTGTGAAAAATACTTTCACCCAATGCCCTCCAAAGCACTAATCATCCCAGAATCAACTCAAAATCTGAAATCTCATCTGTCCTCCTCCACTGAAAGACCCTGATCTCACCCAGACCATGGGACCTGAGGACTGCATCCAGAAGCCACAATCTCCTGGTAAAGCTGCCCATCAGGTCCTGATATCACCCTCATTCGTCCCAGCAGCTGAGGGCCTACAGTTCCCAGAGACAGTTTCTCAGAGAAAGTTTGAAGACCACCTCAGAGGACGTTGTTTGGGAGTGGATGAAGCGGGAAGGGGGTCAGAGCCTCCTGCCATTCCCAGGGCACCCAGAACCCAGAGAGTGAGGCCTTGGGTGCTTTCTAGTGACAGATTCAAGGCAATTTTTCGACTTTGGGACTTCAGAGCTAACTTAGTTTTCATTTGTGATTATTATTTTTGTGGGGGGGCCATAGCTTTTCTTTTGACCTATGGCTGTTTTCACTCCCGGTTTTGAAGAAGCCCCTAAATCCTAACCCTGTTGAGGACTCTGAAAGCTCTCAGAGCAGCAGTACTGGGGGACAGTGTGGACACATGGTTTGGTTTCTCCTCTGGCCTGATTCTGCGGCAGGCCCGCTCTGTCCTCCTCAGACTTCAGAGCAATAGCTGAATAAGTGGAGAAAGGACCAGGGGGTCAGGAAGGTGGCCACCGAAGAGTGACTTCTCTGGAGGGTGGCTGAGCTAGCGAGTGAGCGTGTTAGTCCAGCTCTGCCTGCAGTCTGGATGGAGCTGAACAGGGGCCAGCGAAGGGGAGGAGGAGCAGAGAGCGGGGACAAAGGGACCAAAGAGGAGATTCAGACGAAGGGAAGTAATTGTGAGGAGAGAAGAAACTCTAGAAGACAGGCATGTAAGAAAGGAAAAGGGATGAATTGGGCATCAGGAAAGGGCACCACCAGGGATGGAGAGAGGGGAAGGGAAGAGGGAGGGAGGGAGGAAAGGGGAAAAGAAGAAGGGAGGAGTCAGCAGGCCAGGGCTCCCCCTGAATCTGAAGAAGAGGTGGCTGGTCCAGCTTGTCAAACAGGATGCTCACTCTTTGGTCCCAGTTTCTGCTCCCAGTGCTACTGGGCTTTGCAAGGAAGGCAGGATGTCCCCTGGGACCCACTGGAGCCCACTGGAGCCCACTGGAGCCCACAGGAGGGTGCGAGAGGTAAGATGCCACCTGGTCCTGTCCTGAGCTGCTCCCAGCTGCTAGCCTCACCACATGGTGCAAGAGGTACCCCAGAACAAAGGACACAGGCCTGCATGTCTGCCGGTGGCCCTGGGCACTTAGCTCATCGCAGTGAACCACACAGCCTCCTCAACCCAGGCTTTCAAAGCCTGCTTCTTCGTTCCTGGCTTTCATGTCTGTATGAACATGAGCCAGATCTAACTCATCTCCGACAGACAATTCTGACTCACCCCGTGTCAGATTTTTATTAGTGGTTGTGATAGAGTAAGATAACAATGCTCCAACAAACCGACTATTTCCTTCCACATGACCTCAACAGTCTTATACATTTTCATAGCGAAAAAATCTTGTCTCCTTCCATTAAGCTCATAATGTGGTCTAATAGTATACATGTGCCTTCGTTAGATGCGAATCGATACAGAGGTCCTTTTTTTTTTTTTAATTTTATAAGATAAAGTCAGTGAACACATCTAACTTGACGAATACGTCTCTAAAATGTCAATCCAGGCAAAGCTTTTTCTGCCTACAGTTTGGAGGCTACGTGGTGACATTTTAAAAACGCTGTCAGTCCCTCAGTGAGGCTTTAGAAGCTAGCCAGGGCTTACTACGTGCCAGGCACTGTGTCAGGTGTTGGAGCTAAACGGATGGAGAGCTTGGAGGCAGGCTGGGGAGGGACATCCGTGACACAACCACAGCTAGAAACGGAGGCCAGTGCTAGAAAAGAGAGAGCAGGCTGCATGGAGAGTGTGTACCATGGGGCTTGTGAGCTCACGAATAAGTGGGAGTAACTGGAGTGGGGAGATGGGGGAGAGGAAGAGGGTCTTCCCATCAATGGGAATCACGTGTGCTTGGAGGCAGGCACCATGAGGGGTCTCCACAGGAAGAGGGAGGCAGCGTGGTTGAAGGGCAGAAAGACAGGGCAGAACAGGCATCAGTCAATTGGAAGGGTAAGAAGAGACGGATGGGAGGATTATGGATGCCTTTGGAGGACTGAGAATTTGTTAGAAGATCAGTGCAGTTTTCTATGGAGACAAATGCCAGGAACTGATAGGTCTTTGAAAGGTCACTCTGGCTGCCTTTTGGCAAAGGGGTTGGTAAAAGGCACGTGCAGGTGTGAACACACCAGGTGGGAGGTGAGTGCAGGAAATCAGGTGAGGGAGCATGGGAACTTGGTCCGGGGGTATATAAGGGAAAATAGCCTTTAATGAGTTCCACAAATTGGCACCAGCTGTAGCTTCATTACAGCCCTGGAAGGAGTAGGTGGGTGTGTCCTGGAGGTTACAGAAATTACATGAGAAATGGAAGTCTTTTTAGATCTTTTTTTCCAACTAGAGGAACTCTCACCTTATTGATAGAATTCCAGAGTGGGAACGGATGGACATGAGGACATCTTTGAAATGTCTGAATATGTTCTTCGACATCTTTGCAAGTGACGAGGAGACCTTGACCTTAGGAGGCCTCGGCCTTCTTTGTAGCCAAGAAGATTTCACCTACAGATTTGAATTCTCCCTTTTAAAGTCAAGAAGACAGTCCTTCCAAAGGACACCTCCTATCATTATACACTCTCATCATACCACACTTGCTGGGATCTCCAAGACCCTCTGTTCCAGGTTGTGAGTATCCACTTTGGCCACGCTGGTCTTGCCAAGAACACCACCACAGGAAATCTAGAGCCTGTAGTGCTATTAATAACATCATCTAAGACTGTCTTTGCTGCCCTCATGGCCTCTTCCCACCATGACTCACTGAAGCTTTTTACACGTTGTATCCATTAAGCTATAGTTCCCAAAGCTCATCTTCTCTAGTGCCATTAATTTTTAGGGGACCAGGCAAACCTTAAACTTGTCCCCCTTAATTAGATCCCTGTGCCCCCACAATCTCTTTGAATGCCTTTCACCATGATCCTTGAATGAGCTCTGAGACCACTGCTGCACTGCTGGTACCTAACACTTCTTGGCACCTTGTCTGTTAGTTCTTGGAAGAGGAGGTGGCTATGGAGGTGAGTGGGCATGGGAGTGGGAGGATTTCTCCCTTCACTTCCTTTTTTGTTTTTTCAAATAATGGGTTTTGAGGGGGAGGGAAAGGTTAACCAATTTATTTTCCATCTCCCATTGATAAAATGTTTACCACTCCCCATTGAAAGAATTTAGATCTTTCTTTAGAATCTCCAGGAAAATCTCCCAAACCCAGCCCACCACCATGTGGATTCAGCCATCTTCTGATTCACCTCCAGATTGTATCCTCCTAACTGCTCAAGCCACAGGTTAAGGGCGAAATGTTCAATGCCCAAGCAATTAAGTGGGGAACACGTTTATCTAAACAATTGCATGCAGCTCTGTATCTGCATACAGGGGGTCTCTCCCAAGACTTTCCAACCTCAGCAAAACAAGAAAAAGCCCCAGCGACCTGGGGGTATATATCATTCATTCATTCCTGTGTTCAACACTCATGGCGGATCCCCACCGAGACAGTGGGAGAGCAAGGACAGGAGCAATCCCGGAGGCTGAAGTCTGAGGAGGATTTCAAATTCAAGTCAGAGATGAAAGAAACATCTGGACTCTGTCCTCAGGTACAGGCAGTATTCTGAACTGAGGCTAGAACCAGAGACCATTCTAATGAAAGGCCTCCACAGGTGGGCTCCGACTCAGTTTCCTGTATGTATATTCATTCATGAAATCGCTCTGCGGGTCAACATGCAGAACAAAACCATTTAATAAAAGTGACAATGGGGAGAGGAAAGGGAGGCCAGAAGGCTTGTGAATGTGGAGAGAGGAAGAGCCAAAGGAGGAGGGGGGAAGGGGGGGTGGAAAAACTGAGAATCCCTCCCTGTGCTCCTTGCTGCCAGGGAGGTCTGAGGGACTAGTTTCTACCTGGGATCCCAAGTCCAGTACAAAAGTGGCGGGGCCACAGCTCTGGATGAGGGAAGGGGGTCCTCGGCACACGCGCGTGGGGGTGCCAAACGAAGGGGGCTATTGCGCTCGCTGCGGGGGGCACCGCGCCTGGCTCCATCCCCAGCCCGACCCCGTGGGGACCCGGGTGCGGCGCGTCGTCCGGGGTGGTCCCGCTGCCCCGGGGGTCGCGGGAGGCTGGGTCCCGACACCCCCGCGAGCTCGCGGCCCGCGCTTTCTGCTCCAGGTGAGAGCGCAGCGCGGTGTCACTTTACCTGCTCGCAGAGGGTCGTCCTGAGAAGCCATGGGGCAGGGCGGGGCAGCGGGCCGGGCGGTGGGAGCGGGACAGCGTGGCCTCAGGAGCTGGGCTGGAGCCCGGGAGTGCTGGTGTCCTGCAGTGCGGACTGGGCTGCAGCAGAGCACAGCGGAGCTGCGCGCCCCTCCTCCGCCAGCTCCTCCACCTCCTCTCAGACTCTCCGCTGCGTCCTCCGCGAGCTCACTCCCGTATTCTGCAATTAGCAAAGCCCCTTCACTGGACCGCCCACGCCCTCGCCCCCCTCCCCCTCCCCCTCCGTCCTGAGGCGCGGGCCCGGGGCACGGGCTCCGGGAAAGCCCGGGGGGCTTGCGAGGGTGGCCAGCGCCAGTGCTGAGCGGCCTCCTAGCCTGGCTCCCCGAGCGGGTGTCCACCTGCTGCCTGGCTACAAAAAGATCATCAGCCCTAAACCCCGGCTGCACTCTCGGGTCACTTCGCTGGCTTCCTGATTGTGCCCAAAGCCGGGAACCAGCTTCCCCAGCACAGGCCTGGGCTGAGATGCTTGCCCGCCATCTGTTTAAGCAGTCTCCTCCTCTCCAGGCAGGGTCCGCCATTGCATGATGGCACCCACGAATCACTTAGACCTGGATGTTTTGGTTTTTTGTTTCTTTTTTGGTTATTGGTTATTCCATGACCTCCATGGTAGGTGATCCACAAAGGGAGTGAAAAGAGGACGCCTGAGGCATACGCATATGGCCATTCTAGAAAAAGAGCTTGGGGTTCTCTGGGAAGCGTGGCATTGGTCCTTGCACTATGGTTTTGCTGCATCAAATAGTTCCTTCTTCTTCAAATATAAATATATAAATATATTGATCAAGTCACTCGCATGTCTTAGGAGAATGTCATACCTTTAGTAGCAAACTTGAAATCTTGGACATTGGTTTTGATTTTTGTTTTGGTTTGATTTGGTTCGGTTTTTGTAATTTTAAAAATCCCTCCAGCCCTTGGCTGTGTCTGACCTGAGTGCTTTCTGCTGTTTCTGCAACAAAACTGTCAGGGCAGCGAAAACTCTCATTGTTTACAGTGGCGCCCCCTTCTGAACACTTTGTTAATTAAAAGATTTTTTTTTTTTTGGGGGGGTATTGTAAATGTGAAACAACAATGAGGTATTTCAAAGAGGTGAACCACAGGTAAATTTCTCTAAGTGTGGGTGAGGGTTACTCAAAAAGAAACTTGACAAGGCTTTTAAAGATACCGACAATCATTATAACATAACGTGACTGATTGTTACCGTGCTCTTAACCTGGCAAACACTTGTTGGCTTCCAAGGAAAACGAACATAGTTGAGATGGTTCTAGCGGCCTTCTAGCACAGGGTCTCATGAGGCAGGGATTCTAGCCCCTGGCTGTGCAAGCCATGAGGCCTGTTAGTGATTCTATTTTTTCTTCTGCAGAATGGGTCTTTCTGCATTCCAGGTCCTTTCTACCCCAATAAATAATGCGGCGATTCTCTCAGTGAGTTGTACTTTTGGTTTAAACAGCCAACTGTCTCTTAAAAAGGACTTTTGTTTAAAGTCCTTTAAAAAAAAAGTCCTTTCAAAAAAAATTTTTTTTTTAATTTTTATTTTTTAATCCCATATGTTTACTCTGATCCTGGAACTTTGTCATTTTGACCTTCTCTGCTGATTAAAATATTCTTCATCATCAGCACCTACTGCTCTCCTCTCCTGGTGGTCTCTCCGGAAGGGGTCTTCTCTAGCTCTTCTAGCAGAGGATGGACACTTCCCTTCTACCCCTGTTGCCAGACCAACCTTACCTATCTTGCAGGGACAGGTCGGCCTGGCCTTTTATCTGTTGTTCTCTTCTGAGTGGTTAGTTTTTCATAGATACCGTGCTTTGCTTTTGTCAGGATTTACCCTGGACTATCAAAACCCTTATCTTGTGCCAGTGAATCCTAAGAAACAGACCTGATGAGAGAACCAGGAACTCGAACAGATCATATTTATCCTGAATGTTCCGTCCAAAATGAAGAATACATTTCTGAGGAGCCTCAAGATGTCTTAGAAGGGAAGTTTCACCAACTCTGTCACGTAGGGGCATCAATTCTGATTCTGTGTCAATGTTCCTACTTTCCCAGCTAGTAATTCTCTTCCTCAGAAAGCCCACTCTCAACCGTTTCCTCTCTCAAAGGCAGTTGCTCTTCGAGTCTGCACATGGCACTTGGGGCCTGCTTGTCGTTGGCTACTGCCCTCTGTACCTTGGGTCTAACAGCTTCGGGGCATCAAGATGAAATCGTCTCTTGTTCTAAGACTTAATATAGTTTGGGGCACATGGTAAGCAATAATCACTTTTTTAGTTGATCCAAGTGTTCGAACTTTCTTAATTATTCTAGTACCACACTTTACTTGTTCTAAGATTTGTCCTCCCCCCCCCCATTCTATAACTCTTGCAGTTGATGACATATCCTAGTTTAACTGGCAGCATTTCTCTTTCTTAGTCGAACATAAACTATAGTGCATCTTACCCTTGATGAAAGCTAGGTTGCAATTAAATACTCTATTATGGTTACGATTCTGATATTTGAAATCCTCCGGTAGCTCCCTGTGCCCCCACAGTGTAGTACCTCACCTTCTCGGCATAGTATACAAACCAGCTCACCCCCAGTGTTAACCCCGGGGCTCAGCCTCCATCCCCAGGTGATGCTGCCAGATCAGCTGCCCGTTGTCCTGAACTTGCTGTAGATTCCCGAATGCACTGTGCTGCCTCCTGGCACTTTGAAAGTGACACACTCATCCCCATTCTTCGCTTTGCCCTTGTCTATCACCTCCCCTCAAAATCTGTTCCTAAGTGCCTTTTCCCAGCTCCAACCTACCCTTGGCAGTCTTTTATCTCCCTGTGGTAAAACCTGTCACACTGCACCATGGACATGCCCGTTGTCCCCCTGAGAAGAGAAAAGGGACAGTGAGGGCTTCCCAGCATTTGCAGCTCTAGTGCAGAGCCCCATGCCTGGCTTGCAGGAAATGCCAGATCATGAAGACAAACGGAGAACATCCTCTGGCTAAAACCAGCTCTTCTTTGCCTACCGCAGGATCTGGATCAATACAGAGCAGCCCGTTATTATTGCTGTTTTTCTAGGGATTTTTTACCCATATATTTCCCAGGTCTTGACTCTTTTTGTAGCACTTTAATTCAGGCTTCAACCACTTCTTAGTCAGATCAGGTGAAATCATTTTCCTTCCCATAGCCTCGGTGTATTTCACACCTAGTAAATCTTTTTTGAAAGATCTTATTTACCCATTTGACAGATCAAATGTAGGTAGAGAGGCAGGCAGAGAGAGGGGTGGGGGAGCAGGCTCCCCGCTGAGCAGAGAGCCCGATGTGGGGCTCCATCCTAGGACCCTGAAATCATGACCTGAGCCGAAGGCAGAGGACTAAACCACTGAGCCACCCAGGAGCCCCCATGCTGGTAATTTTTAATCAACGTGGATTTGCTGCATCAAATAGTTCCTTCTTCTTCAAATATAAATATATAAATATATTGATCAAGTCACTCGCATGTCTTAGGAGAATGTCATACCTTTAGTAGCAAACTTGAAATCTTGGACATTGGTTTTGATTTTTGTTTTGGTTTGATTTGGTTCGGTTTTTGTAATTTTAAAAATCCCTCCAGCCCTTGGCTGTGTCTGACCTGAGTGCTTTCTGCTGTTTCTGCAACAAAACTGTCAGGGCAGCGAAAACTCTCATTGTTTACAGTGGCGCCCCCTTCTGAACACTTTGTTAATTAAAAGATTTTTTTTTTTTTGGGGGGGTATTGTAAATGTGAAACAACAATGAGGTATTTCAAAGAGGTGAACCACAGGTAAATTTCTCTAAGTGTGGGTGAGGGTTACTCAAAAAGAAACTTGACAAGGCTTTTAAAGATACCGACAATCATTATAACATAACGTGACTGATTGTTACCGTGCTCTTAACCTGGCAAACACTTGTTGGCTTCCAAGGAAAACGAACATAGTTGAGATGGTTCTAGCGGCCTTCTAGCACAGGGTCTCATGAGGCAGGGATTCTAGCCCCTGGCTGTGCAAGCCATGAGGCCTGTTAGTGATTCTATTTTTTCTTCTGCAGAATGGGTCTTTCTGCATTCCAGGTCCTTTCTACCCCAATAAATAATGCGGCGATTCTCTCAGTGAGTTGTACTTTTGGTTTAAACAGCCAACTGTCTCTTAAAAAGGACTTTTGTTTAAAGTCCTTTAAAAAAAAAGTCCTTTCAAAAAAAATTTTTTTTTTAATTTTTATTTTTTAATCCCATATGTTTACTCTGATCCTGGAACTTTGTCATTTTGACCTTCTCTGCTGATTAAAATATTCTTCATCATCAGCACCTACTGCTCTCCTCTCCTGGTGGTCTCTCCGGAAGGGGTCTTCTCTAGCTCTTCTAGCAGAGGATGGACACTTCCCTTCTACCCCTGTTGCCAGACCAACCTTACCTATCTTGCAGGGACAGGTCGGCCTGGCCTTTTATCTGTTGTTCTCTTCTGAGTGGTTAGTTTTTCATAGATACCGTGCTTTGCTTTTGTCAGGATTTACCCTGGACTATCAAAACCCTTATCTTGTGCCAGTGAATCCTAAGAAACAGACCTGATGAGAGAACCAGGAACTCGAACAGATCATATTTATCCTGAATGTTCCGTCCAAAATGAAGAATACATTTCTGAGGAGCCTCAAGATGTCTTAGAAGGGAAGTTTCACCAACTCTGTCACGTAGGGGCATCAATTCTGATTCTGTGTCAATGTTCCTACTTTCCCAGCTAGTAATTCTCTTCCTCAGAAAGCCCACTCTCAACCGTTTCCTCTCTCAAAGGCAGTTGCTCTTCGAGTCTGCACATGGCACTTCGGGCCTGCTTGTCGTTGGCTACTGCCCTCTGTACCTTGGGTCTAACAGCTTCGGGGCATCAAGATGAAATCGTCTCTTGTTCTAAGACTTAATATAGTTTGGGGCACATGGTAAGCAATAATCACTTTTTTAGTTGATCCAAGTGTTCGACCTTTCTTAATTATTCTAGTACCACAGTTTACTTGTTCTAAGATTTGTCCTCCCCCCCCCATTCTAATAACTCTTGCAGTTGATGACATATCCTAGTTTAACTGGCAGCATTTCTCTTTCTTAGTCGAACATAAACTATAGTGCATCTTACCCTTGATGAAAGCTAGGTTGCAATTAAATACTCTATTATGGTTACGATTCTGATATTTGAAATCCTCCGGTAGCTCCCTGTGCCCCCACAGTGTAGTACCTCACCTTCTCGGCATAGTATACAAACCAGCTCACCCCCAGTGTTAACCCCGGGGCTCAGCCTCCATCCCCAGGTGATGCTGCCAGATCAGCTGCCCGTTGTCCTGAACTTGCTGTAGATTCCCGAATGCACTGTGCTGCCTCCTGGCACTTTGAAAGTGACACACTCATCCCCATTCTTCGCTTTGCCCTTGTCTATCACCTCCCCTCAAAATCTGTTCCTAAGTGCCTTTTCCCAGCTCCAACCTACCCTTGGCAGTCTTTTATCTCCCTGTGGTAAAACCTGTCACACTGCACCATGGACATGCCCGTTGTCCCCCTGAGAAGAGAAAAGGGACAGTGAGGGCTTCCCAGCATTTGCAGCTCTAGTGCAGAGCCCCATGCCTGGCTTGCAGGAAATGCCAGATCATGAAGACAAACGGAGAACATCCTCTGGCTAAAACCAGCTCTTCTTTGCCTACCGCAGGATCTGGATCAATACAGAGCAGCCCGTTATTATTGCTGTTTTTCTAGGGATTTTTTACCCATATATTTCCCAGGTCTTGACTCTTTTTGTAGCACTTTAATTCAGGCTTCAACCACTTCTTAGTCAGATCAGGTGAAATCATTTTCCTTCCCATAGCCTCGGTGTATTTCACACCTAGTAAATCTTTTTTGAAAGATCTTATTTACCCATTTGACAGATCAAATGTAGGTAGAGAGGCAGGCAGAGAGAGGGGTGGGGGAGCAGGCTCCCCGCTGAGCAGAGAGCCCGATGTGGGGCTCCATCCTAGGACCCTGAAATCATGACCTGAGCCGAAGGCAGAGGACTAAACCACTGAGCCACCCAGGATCCCCCATGCTGGTAATTTTTAATCAACGTGGATTTGCTGCATCAAATAGTTCCTTCTTCTTCAAATATAAATATATAAATATATTGATCAAGTCACTCGCATGTCTTAGGAGAATGTCATACCTTTAGTAGCAAACTTGAAATCTTGGACATTGGTTTTGATTTTTGTTTTGGTTTGATTTGGTTCGGTTTTTGTAATTTTAAAAATCCCTCCAGCCCTTGGCTGTGTCTGACCTGAGTGCTTTCTGCTGTTTCTGCAACAAAACTGTCAGGGCAGTGAAAACTCTCATTGTTTACAGTGGCGCCCCCTTCTGAACACTTTGTTAATTAAAAGATTTTTTTTTTTTTTGGGGGGTATTGTAAATGTGAAACAACAATGAGGTATTTCAAAGAGGTGAACCACAGGTAAATTTCTCTAAGTGTGGGTGAGGGTTACTCAAAAAGAAACTTGACAAGGCTTTTAAAGATACCGACAATCATTATAACATAACGTGACTGATTGTTACCGTGCTCTTAACCTGGCAAACACTTGTTGGCTTCCAAGGAAAACGAACATAGTTGAGATGGTTCTAGCGGCCTTCTAGCACAGGGTCTCATGAGGCAGGGATTCTAGCCCCTGGCTGTGCAAGCCATGAGGCCTGTTAGTGATTCTATTTTTTCTTCTGCAGAATGGGTCTTTCTGCATTCCAGGTCCTTTCTACCCCAATAAATAATGCGGCGATTCTCTCAGTGAGTTGTACTTTTGGTTTAAACAGCCAACTGTCTCTTAAAAAGGACTTTTGTTTAAAGTCCTTTAAAAAAAAAGTCCTTTCAAAAAAAATTTTTTTTTTAATTTTTATTTTTTAATCCCATATGTTTACTCTGATCCTGGAACTTTGTCATTTTGACCTTCTCTGCTGATTAAAATATTCTTCATCATCAGCACCTACTGCTCTCCTCTCCTGGTGGTCTCTCCGGAAGGGGTCTTCTCTAGCTCTTCTAGCAGAGGATGGACACTTCCCTTCTACCCCTGTTGCCAGACCAACCTTACCTATCTTGCAGGGACAGGTCGGCCTGGCCTTTTATCTGTTGTTCTCTTCTGAGTGGTTAGTTTTTCATAGATACCGTGCTTTGCTTTTGTCAGGATTTACCCTGGACTATCAAAACCCTTATCTTGTGCCAGTGAATCCTAAGAAACAGACCTGATGAGAGAACCAGGAACTCGAACAGATCATATTTATCCTGAATGTTCCGTCCAAAATGAAGAATACATTTCTGAGGAGCCTCAAGATGTCTTAGAAGGGAAGTTTCACCAACTCTGTCACGTAGGGGCATCAATTCTGATTCTGTGTCAATGTTCCTACTTTCCCAGCTAGTAATTCTCTTCCTCAGAAAGCCCACTCTCAACCGTTTCCTCTCTCAAAGGCAGTTGCTCTTCGAGTCTGCACATGGCACTTGGGGCCTGCTTGTCGTTGGCTACTGCCCTCTGTACCTTGGGTCTAACAGCTTCGGGGCATCAAGATGAAATCGTCTCTTGTTCTAAGACTTAATATAGTTTGGGGCACATGGTAAGCAATAATCACTTTTTTAGTTGATCCAAGTGTTCGACCTTTCTTAATTATTCTAGTACCACACTTTACTTGTTCTAAGATTTGTCCTCCCCCCCCCCCCATTCTATAACTCTTGCAGTTGATGACATATCCTAGTTTAACTGACAGCATTTCTCTTTCTTAGTCGAACATAAACTATAGTGCATCTTACCCTTGATGAAAGCTAGGTTGCAATTAAATACTCTATTATGGTTACGATTCTGATATTTGAAATCCTCCGGTAGCTCCCTGTGCCCCCACAGTGTAGTACCTCACCTTCTCGGCATAGTATACAAACCAGCTCACCCCCAGTGTTAACCCCGGGGCTCAGCCTCCATCCCCAGGTGATGCTGCCAGATCAGCTGCCCGTTGTCCTGAACTTGCTGTAGATTCCCGAATGCACTGTGCTGCCTCCTGGCACTTTGAAAGTGACACACTCATCCCCATTCTTCGCTTTGCCCTTGTCTATCACCTCCCCTCAAAATCTGTTCCTAAGTGCCTTTTCCCAGCTCCAACCTACCCTTGGCAGTCTTTTATCTCCCTGTGGTAAAACCTGTCACACTGCACCATGGACATGCCCGTTGTCCCCCTGAGAAGAGAAAAGGGACAGTGAGGGCTTCCCAGCATTTGCAGCTCTAGTGCAGAGCCCCATGCCTGGCTTGCAGGAAATGCCAGATCATGAAGACAAACGGAGAACATCCTCTGGCTAAAACCAGCTCTTCTTTGCCTACCGCAGGATCTGGATCAATACAGAGCAGCCCGTTATTATTGCTGTTTTTCTAGGGATTTTTTACCCATATATTTCCCAGGTCTTGACTCTTTTTGTAGCACTTTAATTCAGGCTTCAACCACTTCTTAGTCAGATCAGGTGAAATCATTTTCCTTCCCATAGCCTCGGTGTATTTCACACCTAGTAAATCTTTTTTGAAAGATCTTATTTACCCATTTGACAGATCAAATGTAGGTAGAGAGGCAGGCAGAGAGAGGGGTGGGGGAGCAGGCTCCCCGCTGAGCAGAGAGCCCGATGTGGGGCTCCATCCTAGGACCCTGAAATCATGACCTGAGCCGAAGGCAGAGGACTAAACCACTGAGCCACCCAGGAGCCCCCATGCTGGTAATTTTTAATCAACGTGGATTTGCTGCATCAAATAGTTCCTTCTTCTTCAAATATAAATATATAAATATATTGATCAAGTCACTCGCATGTCTTAGGAGAATGTCATACCTTTAGTAGCAAACTTGAAATCTTGGACATTGGTTTTGATTTTTGTTTTGGTTTGATTTGGTTCGGTTTTTGTAATTTTAAAAATCCCTCCAGCCCTTGGCTGTGTCTGACCTGAGTGCTTTCTGCTGTTTCTGCAACAAAACTGTCAGGGCAGCGAAAACTCTCATTGTTTACAGTGGCGCCCCCTTCTGAACACTTTGTTAATTAAAAGATTTTTTTTTTTTTTTTTTGGGTATTGTAAATGTGAAACAACAATGAGGTATTTCAAAGAGGTGAACCACAGGTAAATTTCTCTAAGTGTGGGTGAGGGTTACTCAAAAAGAAACTTGACAAGGCTTTTAAAGATACCGACAATCATTATAACATAACGTGACTGATTGTTACCGTGCTCTTAACCTGGCAAACACTTGTTGGCTTCCAAGGAAAACGAACATAGTTGAGATGGTTCTAGCGGCCTTCTAGCACAGGGTCTCATGAGGCAGGGATTCTAGCCCCTGGCTGTGCAAGCCATGAGGCCTGTTAGTGATTCTATTTTTTCTTCTGCAGAATGGGTCTTTCTGCATTCCAGGTCCTTTCTACCCCAATAAATAATGCGGCGATTCTCTCAGTGAGTTGTACTTTTGGTTTAAACAGCCAACTGTCTCTTAAAAAGGACTTTTGTTTAAAGTCCTTTAAAAAAAAAGTCCTTTCAAAAAAATTTTTTTTTTTAATTTTTATTTTTTAATCCCATATGTTTACTCTGATCCTGGAACTTTGTCATTTTGACCTTCTCTGCTGATTAAAATATTCTTCATCATCAGCACCTACTGCTCTCCTCTCCTGGTGGTCTCTCCGGAAGGGGTCTTCTCTAGCTCTTCTAGCAGAGGATGGGCACTTCCCCTCTACCCCTGTTGCCAGACCAACCTTACCTATCTTGCAGAGACAGGTCGGCCTGGCCTTTTATCTGTTGTTCTCTTCTGAGTGGTTAGTTTTTCATAGATACCGTGCTTTGCTTTTGTCAGGATTTACCCTGGACTATCAAAACCCTTATCTTGTGCCAGTGAATCCTAAGAAACAGACCTGATGAGAGAACCAGGAACTCGAACAGATCATATTTATCCTGAATGTTCCGTCCAAAATGAAGAATACATTTCTGAGGAGCCTCAAGATGTCTTAGAAGGGAAGTTTCACCAACTCTGTCATGTAGGGGCATCAATTCTGATTCTGTGTCAATTTTCATACTTTCCCAGCTAGTAATTCTCTTCCTCAGAAAGCCCAGTCTCAACCGTTTCCTCTCTCAAAGGCAGTTGCTCTTAGTGTCTGCACATGGCACTTGGGGCCTGCTTGTCGTTGGCTACTGCCCTCTGTACCTTGGGTCTAACAGCTTCGGGGCATCAAGATGAAATCGTCTCTTGTTCTAAGACTTAATATAGTTTGGGGCACATGTTAAGCAATAATCACTTTTTTAGTTGATCCAAGTGTTCGACCTTTCTTAATTATTCTAGTACCACAGTTTACTTGTTCTAAGATTTGTCCTCCCCCCCCCCATTCTAATAACTCTTGCAGTTGATGACATATCCTAGTTTAACTGACAGCATTTCTCTTTCTTAGTCGAACATAAACTATAGTGCATCTTACCCTTGATGAAAGCTAGGTTGCAATTAAATACTCTATTATGGTTACGATTCTGATATTTGAAATCCTCCGGTAGCTCCCTGTGCCCCCACAGTGTAGTACCTCACCTTCTCGGCATAGTATACAAACCAGCTCACCCCCAGTGTTAACCCCGGGGCTCAGCCTCCATCCCCAGGTGATGCTGCCAGATCAGCTGCCCGTTGTCCTGAACTTGCTGTAGATTCCCGAATGCACTGTGCTGCCTCCTGGCACTTTGAAAGTGACACACTCATCCCCATTCTTCGCTTTGCCCTTGTCTATCACCTCCCCTCAAAATCTGTTCCTAAGTGCCTTTTCCCAGCTCCAACCTACCCTTGGCAGTCTTTTATCTCCCTGTGGTAAAACCTGTCACACTGCACCATGGACATGCCCGTTGTCCCCCTGAGAAGAGAAAAGGGACAGTGAGGGCTTCCCAGCATTTGCAGCTCTAGTGCAGAGCCCCATGCCTGGCTTGCAGGAAATGCCAGATCATGAAGACAAACGGAGAACATCCTCTGGCTAAAACCAGCTCTTCTTTGCCTACCGCAGGATCTGGATCAATACAGAGCAGCCCGTTATTATTGCTGTTTTTCTAGGGATTTTTTACCCATATATTTCCCAGGTCTTGACTCTTTTTGTAGCACTTTAATTCAGGCTTCAACCACTTCTTAGTCAGATCAGGTGAAATCATTTTCCTTCCCATAGCCTCGGTGTATTTCACACCTAGTAAATCTTTTTTGAAAGATCTTATTTACCCATTTGACAGATCAAATGTAGGTAGAGAGGCAGGCAGAGAGAGGGGTGGGGGAGCAGGCTCCCCGCTGAGCAGAGAGCCCGATGTGGGGCTCCATCCCAGGACCCTGAAATCATGACCTGAGCCGAAGGCAGAGGCCTAAACCACTGAGCCACCCAGGAGCCCCCATATCTTGTAATTTTTAATCAACGTGCAAAAAGTATTGTGCATATTGATGAAGATCAAACAAATTCTGTGAAACCGTAGATGGGCTTAAAGATACTATTATGTATCAAATATTGTAAAAATTAAGCAAGGAAATAGCAAACATAAAATAACCAAAGCATACAAACTTGGGTAAATACAATAGGTGTGATCATGTTCTACTTCATAAAGAGATGAGTTAATAGATAAATAGAAGTAACTAGACTTTTTAGACGTTAATAAAACTTTGCCTGTTATTTCTTAGCTATATAAAATAGATGGTTTTCTAACAAAAACGCTTATCTTAAAAATATTTAAAAATAAATTTCAGGCTACTCATAAGGTTCTATTTACTTTTCCACTGAAGGAAAAGCTGGTTGTTGTAGTTGTAGTTGTTTGTTTGTTTTAGTCTCCTCCTAGTTTTTATTATTATAATGTGGAAGGAGGAATGTTAAATTGAAAAGTGAATTATTTTATAGACAAAATTCATTACTTGATTCACTTCCTGGTACAGCAGATGGAACTCCTGAAAACATGCCCTTTTGCCTTACAGAAGTGTAACAGTTATGCTTACTTCTGAAACATGCTTGGTGGTGGCCCTAAATAGTGACACCATACTAAACATTTTGAATATTTGCAATTACTTTTTATAGTCATAGGGCTCCAAAAGGCACTGCTAGTCTCTTAGTAGGTATTTCAATAAAGCTAAAAGTTGCCTGACTGTTTAAAAATATTAACAAGGCACAAAACATGGCAGAAGTATTGTCCTCAGATATTATTTTTTTCCATATGCTCCTGATTCCAGACATGACAAGTTATTTTTTAAATTTTTTTTATAAAAGATTTTATTTATTTCTTTGACAGAGATCACAAGTAGGCAGGGTCAGGCAGAGTGAGAGGGGGGAAGCAGGCTCCCTGCTGAGCTGAGAGCCCGATGTGGGACTCGATCCAAGGATTCTGGGACCATGACCTGAGCCGAAGGCAGAGGCTTTAACCCACTGAGCCACCCAGGTGCCCCCATGACAAGTTATTTTTTTTTAAAGATTTTATTTATTTATTTGACGGAGAGAGAGATTACAAGTAGGCAGAGAGGCAGGCAAAGAGAGAGAGGAGGTAGCAGGCTCCCCGTTGAGCAGAGAGCCCAATGTGGAGCCCCATCCCTGGACCCTGAGATCATGACCTGAGCTGAAGGCAGCGGCTTAACCCACAAGCCACCCAGGAACCCGACAAGTTATTTTTGATAGATATATATACAATGTATTTTCCAGTTATAAGAAAAATGGTTCTGCGCTTTTTAACCTTTTTTAAAAATCACATAATTTTTTTAAATTTAAATTTTATTTTTTAATGTTTTACCTTTCTTTTCTTTTTTTAAAAAAGATTTTATTTATTTATTTGACAGACAGAGATCACAAGTAGGCAGAGAGACAGGCAGAGAGAGAGAGAGAGAGAAGCAGGCTTCCTGCGGAGCACAGAGCCCGATGCAGGGCTCAATTCCAGGACCCTGAGATCATGACCCGAGACGAAGGCAGCAGCCCAAACCACTGAGCCACCCAGGCACCCCAATGTTTTACTTTTCAATATACTACTTAGAATATAAACCTTATTCCATTTTGTAAGAAGGTTGCCATTTAAAAAATGGTAATTTTCTCATTGTGTCTTCCCTCTCATTGCTTTATTTTGAATAAAACATTTCACAATAAACATAACTGATGCTTTCCTTTTGATGGTCCCTCTGTTGGTCATATCGTATATGAGCCAGGACAATTACTTTTACAACATTTATTCATGTTTGTTGATATGTTTTATCATAACTAATTTTCCCTCCCTTATCTAGATTCCCCAGCTTTCAGACAGATCCTTGAGGTCTCATTTTGCCTAGGGATTTGCAATAGGTTCTGCCAGAGGCACCACTGTGACAACTGATGTCCATGCTCTATCTCCTGCTAAGCTCAAGAGGTCACTGGTTTCATAGTTTATCTATACAATTAATGCACTCCATCAAGTTCTTTTTTTTTTAAATATTAACAAACTTATTTTAAAGTTTATATGGAGAGGCAAAGACTCACAATAGTCAACATAGTGTTGAAGGAGAACAAAGCCTGAGGACTGACTTCAAAGTTTACCATAATGATGGGGCGCCTGGTTGGCTCAGTGGGTTAAGCTTCTGCCTTTGGCTCAGGTCATGATCCCAGGGGCCTGGGGTCGATCCCGTATTGGGCTCTCTGCTCAGCAGGGAGCCTGCTTCTCCTCATTTCTCTCTCTGTCTGACTCTCTGCCTATTTGTGATCTCTCTCTCTGTCAAATAAATAAATAAACCTTTAAAAAAAGTATACCATAACGATAATTGGAAGCAAGATATTGTAATACCACAGAAAGACTAGATTAAAGGAACAGAATATATATTATCAATTATATTTTATATTTAATATAAAAGCAAAAGCAATACAAGAGAGCAAAATACAATCTTTTAAACAAATGGTTCTGGAGTAATGGTGAAGCTAAATGTAAAAATATAAAATAAAAATAAAATAAATAATAAAATAAAATAAATCCAGGCAGATATCATACACTCTTCACAAAAATTAACTCAGATTAAATTATAAACCTAAACATGAAACATGTAGAAGGTAATATAGAAGAAAATTTAAATGACCTTGGTTTTGGAAATAACTTTAGCTACAAAAGCACAAGCACTGAATTTAAAAATTTCTACTCTGTGAAACAATGCCAAGAGAATGAAAAGGCAAAGCACAGACTGTGAGAAAAAATTTGCAAAATACACATCTGGCAAAGGACTGTTAATCAAAAAGACACAAAGACCCCTTAAAACTCAACAATCGTGGAAAAACCTGATTACAAATGAGCCAAAGACCTTAGCAGATACCTCACAAAAGAAAATATTACAGATGGCAAATAAGCATATAAAAAGATGCTTCACATCATATGTCATCAGGAAAATGCAAATTAAAACAAAAAAGAGACACCAGTACATACCCAGAATCCAGAACACTGACAACAGAACACGAAATGTTGGTGAGGATGTGGAGCAACAGGAATGTTCTTCCATGTCTATTGAGAATAAAGAATGGAAAACAACTTGGCAGTTTCTTACAAAACTAAACATATTCTTGCCAGATGATTCAGCAGTAGCAGTTCTTGGTATTTATCCAAAGAAGATGAAACCTATACCCACAAAGATGTCTATAGTAGTTTTATTCATTACTGACAAAAGCTTGGAAGCAACCAAGATATCCTTTCATAGGTGAAAGTTCAAATAAAGTGTAGTACATGCAAACAATGGAATCTTATTTAATGCTAAAGAAATGAATTACCAAGCCATGAAAAGATATGGATATAAATATTTAATAAATATTTGATTTTAGGCTTCTATCAGTCTATCAATAGTAGTAGTATATTTTAACAGTGAATGCTCAGCATTCAAGAATTTACCTAATAAAATATTTGGGGTTCCATATTTTAAATACTTCAACCTCTATGATTATATTCCTAATAATTTTGAATTGGGGTAAATAAACCTTAATTTTTTGTAACTTGTTTCTTATTGCAAAAGAGCTCAATGAAATTTTAGAAAATAAAAATTTACCAAAAAAAAGTTTAGTTTACTATTGCCAAATAATTTAAAACTTTACCTTATATTCAAATACATATATTTTTCTAAATTGATTTATAGGCTACTAAAACCAAAAACTTTTAGTTATACTAGATTTCATATCATGCAATCAATGCCAGAAAGCCATCTGGCGATGACTTGTCTTAAATAGAGTTAAGATGGGTGTTATTACAATGCAAGATGGAAACAAAGATAGTATAACAATTGAGTGTTACATAACTTTTCTGTTTTGAGCAAGTTACTAATCTACAAAAGGCTTTTATTGGTGACACACTTGGGAATTTAACAAAACTTTTAAACTAGCATGTGCGACTCATTCCTAGAAAACAACACAATCAATAACACTTTCTTTAGATGAAATCATGACTATTTCTCCATTTGAATAAAAAAGGGAGCAACCCCAATAAGTTTATTGAACATGAAAAGTTGAAATGCTATAATGCTCCTAAGGAATTAAATGGTCCAGTCATGAATTACCAAAAAAGGATATAAATTACCAAAGTGTTTGTATAATTGCAATGTACAACTGCCCATTATCGTTCAATAGTGTAGGCTTGTACAAGAACTCTATAAAAGAACTCCACTTCTAAACCGTGGAAAATATGTTCCCTTTCCCCCTATACACAACTATTAAGCCATTCATTTAGCTTTTAAAATATCCACTTAATACAGGCTTTTTACTCATTTGAACAGGCAGTAGGGCTCTATTCTTATTGCTTACATCTGAAGGATAAACGTCTAGCGTAAGAGGTAAAGCCCATAAAGGAGCCCAATAATAACAAGAAAATACAGTTTAGTGAGCCCTTACAATCTGCCAGCTACCTTTCTGAGAATACTTCAATTAATAAAACATATAAAATACCTGACCACAAAGAGCTTGCATTCTTTTGAAATATAATAGTAAAATAAACCAATAATAGAGGGGCACCTTAGTGGCTCAGCCCATTGAGTGACTGCCTTTGGCTTGGGTCATGATCTCAGGGTCCTGGGATGTAACTTCCCAGCAGGCTTTCTAGGCAGTGGGGTGTTTTCTTCTTCCTTTGCGCCCCCTCCCAATTCTCTCTCTCTCTGTCTCCAATAGGAAAATAAACCAATAATAGAATAATCATTGATGGTTGATGGTGATAAGTGTTACAATGAAATACAAGAAAGGTAAAAGCCATTGGAGAATGCTGGGATGAAAGTTAATTGTATTTTGTGTTGGGTGGTTATATCTCATTTGTGAGATGTTATTTGCACAAAGACCCAGGAAGTGAAGGAGGGTGTTATACAAATATTAAAGGAAAAGATTGCTCTAGGCAGAGCAAGTAAGTATATAGACTTTGTGTGAACAGCTGGTCTGTTACTTTTGAGGAAAAGCAAGGAGGCCAATCAGGAGTTCATAGTGGTGGAGAGAGGAAGAACGTATTGACGTATGACGCTCTAGTACATTGAAACGCCTTCAGTTTTTATTTAATATGAAAGGGGAAGATACCAAAAGACTTTCAACAGCAGAATAAAATCATCTGATTGATTTTTAGGTTAAGTTGCTGTACCAAAATAAATTTGCAGGGAGAAAGGAGTGCAGTATGTGTGGAAGTGGGGTTATCAATCAAGTCAATAATTCAGGAACATATGATGGTGTTTTTAGCATACTGCGTGGTAATAGAAGTGGTGAGGTATGGTTTTTATATTGTATCTATTTTGATGGTAAATATTCTGGTGAACAGGATGGGGTATGTGCAGGACAGACAATATCAACATTTATTTTACCTGCACAACCAGAAGGGAGGAGTCTTCATTCCCTGATATGGAGAGAATTCTGAGTTCAAATGTTCTTTCTGATTAAATGGCATAGTGATGATGTGGATTTAGTAAGACAGTGAAAGAGAGCAGTAAGCATAATGTTAAGCGGTAAGACATTATAATACATTTGAACATCAAAAAACGTTGTGTTGGATCATCTGTTTATGTGAGTAAATAAATAAATAAAGCTTCCTGGGGTTCTGATAGAGGTAAAGAAGACTACTATATGATCCAAAGGGGCACGTGCACCAAATGTTTATAGCAGCAATATCCACAATAACCAAACTATGGAAAGAACCTTGATGTCCATCAACAAATGAATTTTATATATATATATATATATATATGATGGAATACTATGCAGTCATCAAAAGAAATGAAATCTTGCCATTTGCGATGACATGGATGGAACTAGAGGGTATTATGCTTAGCAAAACAAGTCAATCAGAGAAAGAGACTATCATATGATTTCCCTGATATGAGGAAATGGAGGTGCAATGTGGTGGTTTTGGGGTACAGGAAAAGAGTAATTGAAACAAGATGGGATCGAGAGGGAGACAAACCATAAGAGACTCTTAATCTCACAAAACAAACGGAGAGTTGCCAGGGCGGTGGGAAGGGTAGGGAGAGGGTGGTGGGGTTATGAACATTGGGGAGGGTATGTGCTTGGTGAGTGCTGTGAAGTGTGTAAACCTGGCGATTCACAGACCTGTACCCCTGGGGCTAATAATACATTATATGTTAATTTAAAAAGAAGAAGAAGAAGAAGACTACTATTAATCCAATGCTATGGTTTTCAGCAAAGAGTGTGTAATCAGGCATATTTTATTAAAGTATCCAAGTAAAATGATGGTCGAACATTGGAATAACAGAAAACATAAAAATCAGAGATTTTAAAAAGAGATATGGGACAGTGTACAGAATATAGTCAATGATATTATAATAGTGTTATATGGTGACAGATGGTGGCTATATTTGTAGTGATCATAGAATAATATATGGAGATATTGAAAACCTGAAACCAATGTATCACTGAATATCCACTATACTCAAATAAAAGAAGAGTAAAAATAAAACATTTAAATTTAAAAAGATAAAAAGAGGGACAAGAATTTGAAAAGTGAATTCAAAATGAGTAAAGATGAGGCTAAGACATACTTTGAACCTTGCGGAAAACACCATTTTGAAAATTCTTCCCATTTTGAGAAAACTCAAATGAATCAATACCATAAAAGAACCCATTTTAACTGAGAGATGTAATGAATGCTCAAGATATAATTTTAACAGGATAATTCTTCCCTCTGAAACAGCATACAGAAACCAGGGGAAACACTTGGAAGCAAAATAAACTATACTGAAAATAAGAATTAGGAAAAAGATAAATGATGAAAGATAAGAAAATTAGACCTGTGACAGAGATCTAGTGAAGAGAATTTTTAGCTTGTGGTTTAATGTTTTTGAGGATAATCTAGAGTTCATAACTGCCTTGAGACAGGCTGGGTGTAGGCAGTTTAGGCAGACCCCTAAGACAGGCCTACTTTGGGCAGGTGGTGTTGGAGGAGGCCATTGGGCTGGACAAAGACAAATCCAACCATTTGACTAAAGTGTCTGTGAAGATGTTGAAGTCAGATGCAACAGAGAAAGACCTGTCAAACCTAATCTCAGAAATGGAGATGATGAAGATGATTGGACAGCACAAGGACACCATCAACCTGCTGGGTCCTGCACACAGGACGGTCCTTCATACACTCTCACAGAATATGCCTCCAAAGACAACATACAGGAGTACCTGCAGGCCCAGAGGCCTCCTGACCTGGAGTACTGTTACAATATCAGCCACAATGCAGCAGAGCAACTCTCCTCCAAGGACCTGGTATCCTGTGCCTACCAGGTAGCCAGAGGCATGGAGTACCTTGCCTCCAAGAAGTGCATACACCAAGACCTGGCCACCAGGGAAGTGCTGGTGACAAAGGACAACATGATGAAGATCTCAGACTTCAGCCTTGACAGAGATATCACCACATCAGTTACTATAAAAAGACAACCAACAGTGGACTGCCTGTGAAGTGGATGATCCCTAAGGCCATGTTTGGCCAGATCTACATCCACCAGAGTGACTTCTCGTCTTTTGGGGTGATCCTGTGCAAAATCTTCACTCTGGAAGCCTCCCATAACCTGGAGTGCCTGTGGAGGTGGTTTTCAAGCTGCTGAAGGAGTCATTTGATGGATAAGCCAATGAGTGCACCAGAGAGTTATACACAATAATGAGGGGTGGCTGGCATGTGGTACCTTCAAGCTGCTGGTAGAAGTCCTGGATCATACTGTGGCCTTGACCTCCAACCAGGAGTACCCGGACCTCCTTGGCCCTGGAACAATACTGTCTATGCTTTCCCAACACCCAAAGCTCCACCTGCTCCTCAGAGAAGAATTCCACCTTCTCTCATGTGCCGTTGCCCAGGGAGGCCTTTCTGCCCTGACACCCAGCCCAGCTTGCCAATGGTGGACTCAAATGACTAGTATCCCTATTACTCCTGTCCAGATTCCATCATAAGCTGTAACCCTTACCCCCCACCCTCCCTGCAAGACTCACTGCCTTCTCCTTTGTCCCTTTCCTACTGGCAGGAGCCAGCTGCCTACCTGAGGCCTTCACCCTTAGAAGTTCACCTCACTTCCCCTTCCTCTTCCTCCTCCTTACAACCTGCTCATGAAAGAAAGGCACAGAGAGGCAGGTACTTGCTCGTGGCTACTTCCTTCCCTCCCATATGTTGGACCAAAACCCCTCCTGGCATCTGGTACTGCCTGGACGTCGAGGGAGTGGGAGATAAGTCATGCCAGTGAAAGCTGTCGGAGCTTTCCTGTTTTGGTTTTGTCTGCTTAGCATTACATGTAAGACTGAGTTTTGGTGGGGGTGCCTGGGTGGCTCAGTGGGTTAAGCCGCTGCCTTCGGCTCAGGTCATGATCTCGGGGTCCTGGGATCGAGTCCTGCATCGGGCTCTCTGCTCGGCAGGGAGCCTGCTTCCCTCTCTCTCTCTCTCTGACTGCCTCTCCATCTACTTGTGATTTCTCTCTGTCAAATAAATAAATAAAATCTTTAAAAAAAAAAAAAAAGACTGAGTTCCTGTGGCAGGGACCTAGTCCTTGGGGCTGTAGCACTAGCTTCGGGAGGTCAACTGCTCTGGGCCTTGGCTAAGAGCAACCCCTGCTCCAGAGATATGGTGCCAAGGGCTTATTAATTATGATACTAATATGCTTTGCTGACCAAATGCCTGGTATCAACAGATGGGAAGGCAAAGACTGGGAGCAGTGTTGTGACCATGGGGTCCAGCCCAAAACTATGAGGAAAAAGATAGAGAAAACAGAATTATGTACTCAAAGGCACATTTTGAAGGACGGATTGAATATAGTCTGCACTCAAATATTCTTTAATCGTATGTTCTGAATTTCCTAAATTTAAGAAGTATTTGTTCAAATATTTATCTTTAAATAAACCCTAGGAGACTTTTTCTTGGATTCTGGAAAATCAGTCCATTTGGATACAAATCTTTTTGTCACTGATGGAAATTTTAAGCCCTTAACTGTGGAATGTCTAATGTATTCTTACAGCAATTGTGATTTGCCAATACATGGGTGATGTGTGTGTGTTGTGTGTGTTTATTTTTATTTTTGATGGTTTTACTCTTCTATGATATTTTTAAGTAGACATAATTTTAATAAATTATGATTTGTTGAAATTTATCTGAGGTTATATATAATAAAATGAAATTTGTGTGAACTGAAGAAGTGCGTCTCCATTTGTTTTTTTTTTAAGAGTAGACTGGTCTTTAAAAATTGTCCAAAGAAGTACATTATATTCATTATTAAATTTGATAAAATACAATAAAGTATTTATGGTCATATGGAACCATATCAAATTCTACTATTAATTCATATCAATAATTATCATAAGAGGAAAAAGGGATATTTTTCAAAATAAAAATTAGTGTATTTTTCAAAATATGATATAGTGTTATTCACTGAACAGAGGGAAAAAATGTCAAAGTTTAACACAGTTTACAGAATGTTTTAACATAAATTGAAATTTAACACTGACCAAATTTCACAGTTTTAAGTAAAATGATAGTACTTTAAATCCTTGAAAAGTGGTAAGTGACCCAAAATATTGCTGAGAAAAACAAATTTAACACTACACTAGTCTGAGATGGTTAAGTTATGGTACAACTTGCCATTGTGTATCATCAAATGGTATATTTTTTTCTTTTGGTCTTGTCATTATATTTTATTTTAGCCATTCTTATAAGTGTGTAGTGATATCTCAGTGTCATTTAAATTGCATTTCCTTGATGTCTAATTATGTCAAATTATATTATTTTGATGTTTAATGTTCTGAGCTTTCTCAGTTCAAGACCATGAAGCCACTTAGGAAAAATAAGTTATAGATGCACTCATAGACCAACTCTTATTTAGAAATAAGAACAAACATTACTACCCATTCCAACAAAAAATCGATTTGTTATGCAGTAGGGATTTTATAAATTACCTGACACAACTTATATAGTAAGATGAAATGGGACAGGCGGCTTCTTGCAGCTATATACAACATCATTTAAATTTCAATTTTCAGTATAATTTTTCCAAGGTATACACAGAATATATATTTAATGTAAATTGTGAACATTTTAAACTCTGTATATGGAAATTAATCAATTTTAAGTTTATAACAATCAAAATTAACGGAAGTTTATTTTAAATTAGTTAGCTTTCTCTGCATTGCAAGACAGAATAATCAAGAATAGGTAAGAAAAAAATAATCTCTGTAAAATTACCGGGGGTGCATTATGAAGTGTTCGCTAACCGATCAAACTCACAATTTGGATTGAATGGCAAGTGACTTTTAAACTCTGGAACTCATTGTCAATTTTTTTTTCTTCATTGTGTCTTAAATGTGGAACAACAATGAGGTATTTCAAAGAAGTGAACCACACATAAATTTCTCTAAGGGTGGGGTGAGGGTTACTCAAAAAGGAACTAGACAAGGCTTTTAAAGATATCGACAATCATTATAACATAACGTGACTGATTGTTACCGTGCTCTTAACTGGGCAAACACTTGTTGGCTTCCAAGAAAGACGAACATAGTTGAGATGGTTCTAGCGGCCTTCTAGCACAGGGTCTCATGAGGCAGGGATTCTAGCCACTGGCTGTGCAAGCCATGAGGCCTGTTAGTGATTCTATTTTTTCTTCTGGAGAATGGGTCTTTCTGCATTCCAGGTCCTTTCTACCCCAATAAATAATGCGGCGATTCTCTCAGTGAGTTGTACTTTTGGTTTAAACAGCCAACTGTCTCTTAAAAAGGACTTTTGTTTAAAGTCCTTTAAAAAAAAAGTCCTTTCAAAAATTTTTTTTTTTAATTTTTATTTTTTAATCCCATATGTTTACTCTGATCCTGGAACTTTGTCATTTTGACCTTATCTGCTGATTAAAATAATCTTCATCATCAGCACCTACTACTCTCCTCTCCTGGTGGTCTCTCCGGAAGGGGTCTTCTCTAGCTCTTCTAGCAGAGGATGGGCACTTCCCCTCTACCCCTGTTACCGGACCAACCTTACCTATCCTGAGGGGCAGGTCGGCCTGGCCTTTTATCTGCTGTTCTATTCTGAGTAGTTAGTTTTTAATAGATATCGTGCTTTGCTTTTGTCAGGATTTACCCTGCACTATCAAAACCCTTTTCTTGTGCCAGTGAAGCCTAAGAAACAGTCCTGATGAGAGAACCAGGATCTCGAACAGATCATATTTATCCTGAATGTTCTGTCCAAAATGAAAAATACATTTCTGAGAAGCATCAAGTTCTCTGAGATGGGAAGTTTCACCAACTCTGTCATGTAGGGGCATCAATTCTGATTCTGTGTCAATTTTCCTACTTTCCCAGCTAGTAATTCTCTACCTCAGAAAGCCCACTCTCAACCGTTTCCTCTCTCAAAGGCAGTTGCTCTTAGAGTCTGCACATGGCACTTCGGGCCTGCTGGTCGTTGGCTACTGCCCTCTGTACCTTGGGTCTAACAGCTGCGTGGCATCAAGATGAGAACGTCTCTTGTTCTAAGACTTAATATAGTTTGGGGCACATGGTAAGCAATAATCACTTATTTTGTTGATCCAAGCGTTCGACCTTTCTTAATTAATCTAGTACCACAGTTTACTTGTTCTAAGATTTGTCCCCCCCATTTAAATATCTCTTAAGGTGGCACGCACCTAGCACTTGAGGACATATCCTAGTTTAACTGACAGCATTTCTCTTTCTTAGTCGAACATAAACTATAGTGCATCTTACCCTTGATGAAAGCTAGGATGCAATTAAATACTCTATTATGGTTATGATTCTGATATTTGAAATCCTCCGGTAGCTCCCTGTGCCCCCACAGTGTAGTGCCTCACCTCCTTGGAATAGTGTACAAACCATCTCATCCCCAGTGTTAACCCCGGGGCTCAGCCTCCATCCCCAGGTGATGCTGCCCGATCAGCTGTCCGTTGTCAATGAACTTGCTGTAGTTTCCCGAATGCACTGTGCTGCCTCCTGGCACTTTGAAACTTGACACACTCATCCTCATTTTTCGCTTTGCCCATGTCTATCCCCTCCCCTGAAAATCTGCTCCTAAGTGGCTTTTCCCAGCTCCAACCTACCCTTGGCAGTCTTTTATCTCCCTGTGGTAAAACCTGTCACACTGCACCATGGACATGCCCGTTGGCCCCCTGAGAAGACAAAAGGGACAGTGACGGCTCCCCAGCATTTGCAGCTCTAGAGCAGAGCCCCATGCCTGGCTTGCAGGAAATGCCAGATCATGAAGACAAACGGAGATCATCCTCTGGCTAAAACCAGCTCTTCTTTGCCTACCGCAGGATCTGGATCAATAAAGAGCAGCCTGTTATTATTGCTGTTTTTCTAGGGATTTTTTCCCCATATATTTCCCTGGTCTTTACTCTTTTAGTAGCACTTTAATTCAGGCTTCAAGCACTTCCTAGTCTGATCAGGTGAAATCATTTTCCTTCCCATACCCTCGATGTATTTCACACCTAGTACTTCCTTTTTTAAAGATCTTATTTACCCATTTGACAGATCACAAGTAGGTAGAGAGGCAGGCAGAGTGAGGGCGGGGGGAAGCAGGCTCCCGGCTGAGCAGAGAGCCCGATGTGGGGCTCCATCCCAGGACCCTGAAATCATGACCTGAGCCGAAGACAGAGGCCTAAACCACTGTGCAACCCTGGAGCCCCATAACTCGTAATTTTTAATCAACGTGGATTTGCTGCATCAAATAGTTCCTTCTTCTTCAAATATAAATATATAAATATATTGATCAAGTCACGTGCATGTCCTAGGAGAATGTCATACCTTTAGTAGCAAACTTGAAATCTTGGCCATTGGTTTTGATTTTTGTTTTGGTTTGATTTGGTTTTGTTTTTGTAATTTTAAAAATCCCTCCATCCCTTGGCTCTGTCTGACCTGAGTGCTTTCAGCTGTTTCTGCAACAAAATTGTCCTGGCAGCGAAAACTCTCATTGTTTTCAGTGGCGCCCCCTTCTGAACACTTTGTTAATAAAAAGATTTTTTTTTTTTTTTGGCTATTGTAAATGTGGACAACAATTAAGAATTTCAAAGTGGCAAATGGCAAGACAAAAAAAAAAAAAAGAATTTCAAAGTGGTGAACCTCAGATAATTTTCTCTAAGTGTGGGGTGAGGGTTACTCAAAAAGGAACTTGACAAGTCTTTAAAAATATTGATAATCATTATAACATACCGTGACTTATTGTTACTGTGCTCTTAACTGGGCAAACACTTGTTGGCTTCCGAGAAAGACTAACATAGTTCTATATGGTTCTGGCGGCATTCTAGCACAGGGTATCATGAGGCAGGGATTCTAGCCACTGGCTGTACACATTACTGAAGTTCTTTGTTCCCTTTAAACATTATTTCTCTCTTGATATGCATTCTTGTTTTGTTTTATATTGCATTATAAAGTTTTTTTTTTAACAGACTGCATTTTTTAGAGTAGTTTGGGGATCAAAGTAAAATTCCCTTTCCCCACATACACACAGCCTTCCCCATTATCAACATCCTGTACCACGGTGATAATTTTTCACGCTCACTGACCCTACACTGACACATCATTATCACACCAAAGTCCACAGTTTACATTAGAGTTCACTCTTGGTGGGGCACCAGGGTGGCTCAGTGGGTTAAGGCTTCTGCCTTCGGCTCCGGTCATAATCTCACAGTCCTGGGATCGAGCCCCAGACCAGACTCTCTGCTTGGCAGGGAGCCTGCTTTCCCCCAACCCCTGCTTTCCCCGCCTGCCTCTCTGCCTGCTTTAATGCCTGTCAAATAAATAAATAAAATCTTAAAAAAAACCTTTTCTCATAGAGTTCACTCTTGGTATAGTATCTTATGCATTTTGACAACTGTGTAGTGATATATATCTAAAATATCATGCATATCATACAGAACATTTTCACTGGCCTAAAAATCCTCTGTGCTCTGCCTGTTCATCCTCCTCCTCTCCTAACTGCTACAAACCGCTGACCTTTATACCATTTGCATAGTTCTGCCTTTCCTAGAAGGTCATATAGTTGGAACCTTGCAACATGAAGCTTTTTCAAATTGACTTCTTTCACTTATTATGACGGATTTTAAGTTTGTTCCTTGCCTTTTCATTGCTTGATAGCCATTTCTCTTTATCGCTGAATCATATCCCATTGTTTCAATGGACCACAGTTTACCTATCCATTCTCCTCCTGAAGGACATCTTGGTTACTTCCAACTCTTGGCACTGATGGGTAAAGCTGTTATAAACACAGGTTTATATGCAGGATTCTGTGTACACAAAGTTGTCGCACTTTTGGGTGAGTACCAAGGAGCACGATTGCTGGATCATATGGTAAGAATATGTTTAGTTTTGTAAGAAACTGCCCAGCTGTCTTCCAAAGTGGTAGCACCATTTTGGTGTTCTCACCAGAATGAATGAGAGTTTCTCTTGTTCCTCATCGTCAAAAGCATTTTATGTTGTCAGTATTTTGGATTTTAGCCATTCTAATAAATGTGTAGTGATATATGATTGTCTTATTTATTTATTTATTTTTTAAAAAGATTTTATTTATTTATTTGACAGAGAGAGATCACAAGAAGACGGAGAGGCAGTCAGAGAGAGAGAGAAAGGGAAGTAGGCTCCTCCTGAGCAGAGAGCCCAACGTGGAACTCGATCCCAGGACCCTGAGATCATGACCTGATCCAAAGGCAGCGGCTTAACCCACTGAGCCATCCAGGCGCCCCTCATGTTCTTTTAATTTACAATTCCTTAATTAGACATGCTGTGGATCATCACAGCATCTGTTCATATCATTATTGCCATCTCAATATCTTCTTAAGTGACGTGTCTGTTCCAGTCCTTGCCAATTTTTCAATCTGGTCATTCATTTTCTTGTGTTTGAGTTAATAAATGAATAAATTATAATAATAAATAATAAATAAATAAATAAATAATGAATGAAAGAATTTATTATATATATTATATATGTTATATATAATATATATTATATATATTATTATATATTAAATAATTTATTAAAAATAAATTTACTAATGAGGCCAAGAATTCAGAATCACAAATACTTCAGAACTAATAATAACTGCCATCACTTGTTGTTATTGTATAAGATAAATCCTACGATCAAGTTTCAATTTTAAATTCTTACATTTTTAATTCTTAAAACCTTATGAAGAAGCATCATTTGGAGGGAGCAGTTTTCATAATTTATCATCCATCAGCCTTTTTTTAAGATTTTATTTATTTATTGGACACAGAGAGAGAGAAAGAGAGAGAGAGAGAGAGATTACAAGTAAGCAGAGAGGCAGGCAAGCAGGGAGGGAAGCAGGCTTCCTTTTGAGCAGAGCCCGATGTGGGGCTGGATCCCAGGACCCAGAGACCATGGCTTGAGATGAAGGCAGAGGCTTAACCCACAACCCACGTGATGAGAGAGCCCCTCAGGTGCCCCTCATCCATCAGCCTTAATTGTTTGGAGGAAAATGTGTGGATGAATAATGCCTTAGGGAGCTAATCTCTCTAAAGGATTTTCAATCTTTACCCCTTCAAGGTTTTTGCACAGTTCTGATAGCCTCTAAACATCCAGCTGATTTCTACAGTGACAAGCCTGTTAAAAACTGTCCTCAAACCGGGAATAGAGCTTGAAACATAGCAGTCAAGAACAACTTTGAGTCTTTTAAGGAATTTATCATCATTTCTTTGTTATGATTCCAGGTTCCTGGGATTGAGTCCCACAGTGGGCTCTCTGCTAAGCAGGGAGCCTGCTTCCATTCCTCTCTCTCTGCCTGAAACTCTGCCTTCCTGTGATCTCTGTCAAGTAAATAAATAAAATTTTAAAAAACCATATTTTATACCAGTTATTCATGTTTATTAACTAATATATCACAATACAAATAATACAAGCAGTTGCTCTTTATTAATACCTTCAACCAAGATTAAAAAAATATGTCATATTTTCTCCAAAAATTTTATATCATCTGATAGGTCAGATATATATAAAATTACATTAAAAGTCTTAAAAATATCAGCAATATTTTCATTTACATGCAAATTTTAAAGAAAATCTACTTTTCGAACACGACTTTTTATGCTATATTTTTTTTAAATTTGTCAATATCTGATAAATTGTTTAGCGAGACTATAAATGTTAGATCGAAAAAAATGATTAATAGATGTAGGTTCAAATTATTATGTTCCATTAAAAATGATTTAGTCTTTGATGAACATCTGTTTGGTAATGTGTTGTATCCAAATATAGTAAATTAATGACATATATAAAATTATAGGGAAATGACACCTTCCGTTCCATTATGAGTAGAGCTTTTAAAATGCTATTTGTCACAACCTGTCATCTTCTCATTATGTAGCATTATGTAGCATTTAAAAAATGTATACTCTTCACTTTGAAGTCTTTTAGAAATCTAAAATATGACTTTCTATGGATTGTGTTTCCATATTCCTTTAATGCCACTTTGAAAAAATCCACATGCTTTGATTCAAAGGTAATAAATTCCTCTTATTTGGAACAATGATGTTTATTTTTGTTCTCTCACCCTTAGCAGGTGGTTTCATTTTAGCACACTTCAGAGTTATAATTTCATGCTTATTAAAAACATTTATTATGATCTACATAGATGAATGAAACTTTTATTTTGTTAAATTATTTGCCAAAATATCTGTTATTTTAAAAAATGTATTTCTTTTGAAGGGTTATTTTAGAGCATTCAGAGAGGATCTAGGAGTGTGGTATTATGCAATTTTTAAGTAGGTTTGAAATGGTTTTTCATATGATTGTTTCTTTGAGGCTTTTGCTTATTTTGGTTTTTTTTTGTCTTCTTTTGTCTTATTTTGTTCATTATATGCTATAAAATATTTTGAAAGTAAATTTAAGGTATGTTTTACATAGTTTATTTTTAGGAAAAAATATTGAAATGACTTATGAAATTCAGTATACTCTCATCATTAATTTATTCTGAAATTTACCAATTGTCTACTGTCTATTATATGGCAGATATTACTTCAGACTACACTGGTAAATGAAATACTTGGCTTTGTAGAACGTTTATTTTAATGGGTGAGACAATTAAAAGCTATAAACCTGAATAAAAATTGCATAGTGCATTCAAAAATGATGAGTGCAATGGGGAAAAAGAAAAATTAGATCAGGGTGAGAAAAATCAAGGTTGCTAGGCAGGGGATGGGGAGGTAAGAATTTTAATAGGAAGATCAGGTTAGTTACAATGAAGCTGACAATTGAACAAACGTATGGAAAGGTGATGAATTTGCCCAGAACTATCAGCAATAAGGTCACTCCAGACAAAGGAATTGGCTATCTTGAAGGCCATTAGGTTGGATCGTGCCTGGCATATCTGAGGAATAGCAAGGAGGCCACTGTGAGGGACTGAAGAGTAGCAGGGAAAGAGGTCACAGAGGTTAAATGAGTGGCTAGATCATGTAAAAGCTTAGAAGTCATTGTAAAACTGTGGCTTTATATTTGAAAACTTACTGTGTGATAGAATTTCTACTAATAACTGAGAGTTCAAATGTCCATAAAATTTCAAGGATTCTTATTCTAGTAAGACAGAATAAAGAAAAAGAGTTCATATTTTCACATGGTGTAACAAATGCTTGGAGATCCAAGTGTAGGAAGCTATGGGAGCACAGAAGAAGGCACTAAAATCACACCAATATATTTGATGACTGTGACTTTATATAAATTTGTATTTTCTAGATTTTTTTTATAGTCATGGAATCACACAGTATATTCTATTCATTGCCTGGCTTTTCTTTTCTCAGCACCATTACTTTGAGAATCTCCAATTGTAAATAGTTCATTTTGATGTTGAATAGTAATCTCTTTAATGAATAGATCATAATTTGTCTTTGCTCTATTGATGGACATTGATGAACATTTCTACTGTTTTCAATTCTTAAAAATAAAGCTGCTATGAAATTCATATACAAGTCCTTGTACGAACATAGCGTTTGTTTCTCTTGGTTAAATGCCTGGAAGTAAAATGGCTATTGGTGTAACTGCAACGTATTTTGCATTTAAAAAATTTTCAAACTATTTTCCAAAGTGGTGGTATCATGATATATGCCAACAACAGTTTAGATTTTTTGTTGCTTCTCAATCTAGCTCAGACGAAGTACAATTAGCCTTTATAATTTTAGCCATTCTAATAGATATGTAAGCATGTCTCATTATGATTTTAATTTGTATTTCTTTAATGTCTAAATGTTGAGAAATTTGTCATGTGCTTATAAGCCATCCATATCCTTTTGGTGACATGTCTCTTCAATAATTTTCTTCATATGAAAAATTGGATACCCTGTTTGGTTTTAAAGGTTTTTTATTTTTATTCATTTTTTAATAATCAGAGTTGATGTCCATTATCAGATATATAATTTGCAAATCCCTACTCCATCTTTACGGTTTCTCAATAGAGCTTTGATAGCTGTGTCTTTCAAGAAATAAGCTACTTCTTTCTTAGTACACGGAGGTATGACTGGAACATTATCAATGTTGACCTTTGCAAAGAAAATCATGGCTTAAGATATATGTAGTCTGCGGTTGTTGGGAGTGATCTGTAATATCAAGCATATCTAGTTAGTTGATAATTTTGTTCAAGTCTTACATATCTTACGAATTTGATGACCATTTGTCTATATAATCTCAAAATAAAGGTGTTGAAACTTTTTTCCATTTCTCTTCTAAGGTAGAAGTTATGATTTTTGTTCTTAGTTTTTCCCTATATATCCCCAAAACAGTTATTAAGTATTAAAAGTCAAGAATTATTATACTCCCTGATGAATTCATCCTTTTACTCTTCTGTAATTTTGCCTTATCTTTATGTCTGATAATTAAATTTGCTTTAAAATCACTTTTCATTATCTTGATATAACCACCAAAGTTATAGTGTGATTAGTGTTAATATAGCATATTTTTTCTTTTACTTTATAAAGCACTTCTATATTTAATCCTGAAAAAAAAAAAAACAGCTTTTTAGCTCTGGAAGCATCTTTCTAAATTATCTTTCCTTTTTTTTTTTAATGAATCAGTAGCAATTTTTGTTAAGGGACCTAAACTGAAAGTAGGTTTAGAACTTTATTTATTTATTTATTTAGTAAAAGGTTTTATTTTGTTTATTGACAGCGAGAGACAGAGAGAGAGAGAGGAAGCGCACAAGCAGGGTTAATTACGTGCAAAGGGAGAGGAAGAAGCAAGCTCCTTGGGGTGCAAGTAGTCCCATGCAGGGCAGGATCCCTGTACACAGAAATCATGACCTCAGCCAAAGGCAAACATCTGCTTAAACAACTGAGTCATCCAAGCACTCCTAGATATTTTAAATAAAAAAGACCTTTTAAAAACATTTTGTTTCTTTCTTTTTTTTAATATTTTATTTATTAGACAGACAGAGAGACAGGAAGAGGAACTATAAGCAGGGCAGAGGGAAAAGGAGAAGCAGGTTTCCCACTGAGCAGAGAGCCTGATGTGGGGTTCCATCCCAGGACCCTGGGATCATGACCTGAAAAGAAGGGACACTTATGGGGGAAGCCACCCAGACACCTCATTTCTTTGTTTTTAATATATGGCAACTGATGCTTCCCAGCCATGAGGAGCATATTACCCATTGATTAAATCTTTGATAACAACCTATTTAAAGAGGGTGTAAATATATACTTACTCAGATTTATAACTTTGTGTTTTCTTCATAGTTTGGGGCTGGACCCCATGGTCACACACTGCTTCCAGTCTTTGCCTTCCCATCTGTTGATACCAGGCATTTGGTCAGCAAAGCAAATTAGTATCCTAATTAATAAGCCCTTGGCACCATATCTCTGGAGCAGGGGCTGCTCTTAGCCAAGGCCAGAGTAGTTGACATCCCCTCGCTAGTGCTATAGCCCCAAGGACTAGGTCCCTGCCACCAGAACTCAGTCTTACATGTTATGCTAAGCAGACAAAACCAAAACAGGAAATCTCCAACAGCTTTCACTGGCATGCCTCATCTCCCACTCCCTCGACGTCCAGGCAGTACCAGATGCCAGGGAGGGGTCTTGGTCCAACATATGGGAGGGAAGGAAGTAGCCACGAGCAAGTACATGCCTCTCTGTGCCTTTCTTTCATGAGATGGTTGTAAGGGAAAGGAAGAGGAAGGGTAAGAGAGGTGAACTTCAAGGGGTGAAGACCTCAGGTAGGCAGCTGGCTCCTGCCAGTAGGAAAGTGACAAAGGAGAAGGCAGTGAGTCTTGCAGGGAGGGTGGGGGGTAAGGGTTACAGCTTATGACGGAATCTGGACAGGAGTAATAGGGATACTAGTCATTTGAGTCCACCATTGGCAAGCTGGGCTGGGTGTCAGGGCAGATAGGCCTCCCTGGGCAACGGCACATGAGAGAAGGTGGAATTCTTCTCTGAGGAGCAGGTGGAGCTTTGGGTGTTGGGAAAGCATAGACAGTATTGTTCCAGGGCCAAGGACAGGTCCGGGTACTCCTGGTTGGAGGTCAAGACCACAGTATGATCCAGGTCTTCTACCAGCAGCTTGAAGGTACCACATGCCAGCCACCCCTCATTATTGTGTATAACTCTCTGGTGCACTCATTGGCTTATCCATCAAATGACTCCTTCAGCAGCTTGGAAACCACCTCCACAGGCACTCCAGGTTATGGGAGGCTTCCAGAGTGAAGATTTTGCACAGGATCACCCCAAAAGACCAGAAGTCACTCTGGTGGATGTAGATCTGGACAAACATGGCCTTAGGGATCATCCACTTCACAGGCAGTCCACTGTTGGTTGTCTTTTTATAGTAACTGATGTGGTGACATCTCTGGCAAGGCTGAAGTCTGAGATCTTCATCATGTTGTCCTTTGTCACCAGCACTTCCCTGGTGGCCAGGTCTTGGTGTATGCACTTCTTGGAGGCAAGGTACTCCATGCCTCTGGCTACCTGGTAGGCACAGGATACCAGGTCCTTGGAGGAGAGTTGCTCTGCTGCATTGTGGCTGATATTGTAACAGTCCTCCAGGTCAGGAGGCCTCTGGGCCTGCAGGTACTCCTGTATGTTGTCTTTGGAGGCATATTCTGTGAGAGTGTACGAAGGACCGTCCTGTGTGCAGGACCCAGCAGGTTGATGGTGTCCTTGTGCTGTCCAATCATCTTCATCATCTCCATTTCTGAGATTAGGTTTGACAGGTCTTTCTCTGTTGCATCTGACTTCAACATCTTCACAGACACTTTAGTCAAATGGTTGGATTTGTCTTTGTCCAGCCCAATGGCCTCCTCCAACACCACCTGCCCAAAGTAGGCCTGTCTTAGGGGTCTGCCTAAACTGCCTACACCCAGCCTGTCTCAAGGCAGTTATGAACTCTAGATTATCCTCAAAAACATTAAACCACAAGCTAAAAATTCTCTTCACTAGATCTCTGTCGCATGTCTAATTTTCTTATCTTTCATCATTTATCTTTTTCCTGATTCTTATTTTCAGTATAGTTTATTTTGCTTCCAAGTGTTTTCCCTGGTTTCTGTATGCTGTTTCAGAGGGAAGAATTATCCTGTTAAAATTATATCTTGAGCATTCATTACATCTCTCAGTTAAAATGGGTTCTTTTATGGTATTGATTCATTTGAGTTTTCTCAAAATGGGAAGAATTTTCAAAATGGTGTTTTCCTGAGTGTTCAAAGTATGTCTTAGCCTCATCTTTACTCATTTTGAATTCACTTTTCAAATTCTTGTCCCTCTTTTATCTTTTTAAATTTAAATATTTTATTTTTACTCTTCTTTTATTTGAGTATAGTTGATATTCAGTGTTACATTGGTTTCAGGTTTTCAATATCTCCATACATTATTCTATGATCACTACAAATATAGCCACCATCTGTCACCATATAACACTATTATAATATCATTGACTATATTCTCTACACTGTCCCATATCTCTTTTTAAAATCTCTGATTTTTATGTTTTCTGTTATTCCAATGTTCGACCATCATTTTACTTGGATACTTTAATAAAATATGCCTGATTACACACTCTTTGCCGAAAACCATAGCATTGGATTAATAGTAGTCTTCTTCTTCTTCTTCTTTTTTAATTAACATATAATGTATTATTAGCCCCAGGGGTACAGGTCTGTGAATCGCCAGGTTTACACAATTCACAGCACTCACCAAGCACATACCCTCCCCAATGTTCATAACCCCACCACCCTCTCCCTACCCTCCCCACCGCCCTGGCAACTCTCCATTTGTTTTGTGAGATTAAGAGTCTCTTATGGTTTGTCTCCCTCTCGATCCCATCTTGTTTCATTTACTCTTTTCCTGTCCCCCAAACCCACCACATTGCACCTCCATTTCCTCATATCAGGGAAATCATATGATAGTCTCTTTTTCTGGTTGACTTAATTTGCTAAGCATAATACCCTCTAGTTCCATCCATGTCATCACAAATGGCAAGATTTCATTTTTTGGATGGCTGCATAGTATTCCTATATATATATATATATATATATATATATATATATATATATAGGCATGATCTAACCTAATGGCCTTCAAGATAGCCAATTCCTTTGTCTGGAGTGACCTTATTGCTGATAGTTCTGGGCAAATTCATCACCTTTCCATACGTTTGTTCAATTGTCAGCTTCATTGTAACTAACCTGATCTTCCTATTAAAATTCTTACCTCCCTATCCCCTGCCTAGCAACCTTGATTTTCCTCACCCTGATCTAATTTTTCTTTTTCCCCATTGCACTCATCATTTTTGAATGCACTGTGCAATTTTTATTGACTTGATGGATAACCCCACTTCCACACATACTGCACTCCTTTCTCCCTGCAAATTTATTTTGGTACAGCAACTTAACCTAAAAATCAAGTCAGATGATTTTATTCTGCTGTTGAAAGTCTTTTGGTATCTTCCCCTTTCATATTAAATAAAAACTGAAGGCGTTTCAATGTACTAGAGCGTCATACGTCAATACGTTCTTCCTCTCTCCACCACTATGAACTCCTGATTGGCCTCCTTGCTTTTCCTCAAAAGTAACAGACCAGCTGTTCACACAAAGTCTATATACTTACTTGCTCTGCCTAGAGCAATCTTTTCCTTTAATATTTGTATAACACCCTCCTTCACTTCCTGGGTCTTTGTGCAAATAACATCTCACAAATGAGATATAACCACCCAACACAAAATACAATTAACTTTCATTCCAGCATTCTCCAATGGCTTTTACCTTTCTTGTATTTCTTTGTAACACTTATCACAATCAACCATCAATGATTATTCTATTATTGGTTTATTTTCCTATTGGAGACAGAGAGAGAGAGAATTGGGAGGGGGCGCAGAGGAAGAAGAAAACACCCCACTGCCTAGAAAGCCTGCTGGGGAGTTACATCCCAGGACCCTGAGATCATGACCCAAGCCAAAGGCAGTCACTCCATGGACTGAGCCACCGAGGTGCCCCTCTATTATTGGTTTATTTCACTATTATATTTCAAAAGAATGCAAGCTCTTTGTGGTCAGGTATTTTATATGTTTTATTAATTGAAGTATTCTCCGAACGGTAGCTGGCAGATTGTAAGGGCTCACTAAACTGTATTTTCTTGTTAATATTGGGCTCCTTTAAGGGCTTTACCTCTTACACTAGATGTCTATCCTTCAGATGTAAGCAATAAGAATAGAGCCCTGCTGCCTGTTCAAATGAGTAAAAAGCCTGTATTAAGTGGATATTTTAAAAGCTAAATGAATGGCTTAATAGTTGTATATAGGGGGAAAGGGAACATATTTTCCACGGTTTAGAAGTGGAGTTCTTTTATAGAGTTCTTGTACAAGCCTACACTATTGAACGATAATGGGCTGTTGTACATTCCAATTATACAAACACTTTGGTAATTTATATCCTTTTTTTGTAATTCATGACTGGATCATTTAATTCCTTAGGAGCATTATAGCATTTCAACTTTTCATGTTCAATAAACTTATTGGGGTTGCTCCCTTTTTTATTCAAATGGAGAAATAGTCATGATTTCATCTAAAGAAAGTGTTATTGATTGTGTTGTTTTCTAGGAATGAGTCGCACATGCTAGTTTAAAGGTTTTGTTAAATTCCCAAGTGTGTCACCGATAAAAGCCTTTTGTAGATTAGTAACTTGATCAAAACAGAAAAGTTATGTAACACTCAATTGTTATACTATCTTTGTTTCCATCTTGCATTGTAATAACACCCATCTTAACTCTATTTAAGACAAGTCATTGACAGATGGCTTTCTGGCATTGATTGCATGATATGAAATCTAGTATAACTAAATTTTTTGGTTTTAGTAGCCTATAAATCAATTTAGAAAAATATATGTATTTCAATATAAGGTAAAGTTTTAAATTATTTGGCAATAGTAAACTAAACTTTTTTTTGGTAAATTTTTTTTTCTAAAAATTCATTGAGCTCTTTTGCAATAAGAAACAAGTTACAAAAAATTAAGGTTTATTTACCCCAATTCAAAATTATTAGGAATATAATCATAGAGGTTGAAGTATTTAAAATATTGAACCCCAAATATTTTCTTAGGTAAATTCATGAATGCTGAGCATTCACTGTTAAAATATACTACTACTATTGACAGACTGGTAGAAGCCTAAAATCAAATATTTATTAAATATTTATATCCATATCTTTTCATGGCTTGGTAATTCATTTCTCTAGCATTAAATAAGAGTCCATTGTTTGCATGTACTACACTTTATTTGAACTTTCACCTATGAAAGGATATCTTGGTTGCTTCCAAGCTTTTGTCAGTAATGAATAAAACTACTATAGACATCTTTGTGGGTATAGGTTTCATCTTCTTTGGATAAATACCAAGAACTGCTACTGCTGAATCATCTGGCAAGAATATGTTTAGTTTTGTAAGAAACTGCCAAGTTGCTTTCTATTCTTTATTCTCAATAGACATGGAAGAACATTCCTGTTGCTCCACATCCTCACCAACATTTCGTGTTCTGTTGTCAGTGTTCTGGATTCTGGGTATGTACTGGTGTCTCTTTTTTGTTTTAATTTGCATTTTCCTGATGACATATGATGTGAAGCATCTTTTTATATGCTTATTTGCCATCTGTAATATTTTCTTTTGTGAGGTATCTGCTAAGGTCTTTGGCTCATTTGTAATCAGGTTTTTCCACGATTGTTGAGTTTTAAGGGGTCTTTGTGTCTTTTTGATTAACAGTCCTTTGCCAGATGTGTATTTTGCAAATTTTTTCTCACAGTCTGTGCTTTGCCTTTTCATTCTCTTGGCATTGTTTCACAGAGTAGACATTTTTAAATTCAGTGCTTGTGCTTTTGTAGCTAAAGTTATTTCCAAAACCAAGGTCATTTAAATTTTCTTCTATATTACCTTCTACATGTTTCATGTTTAGGTTTCTAATCCAATCTGAGTTAATTTTTGTGAAGAGCATATGATATCTGCCTGGATTTATTTTATTTTATTATTTTATTTTATTTTTATTTTATATATTTACATTTAGCTTCACCATTACTCCAGAACCATTTGTTTGAAAGATTGTATTTTGCTCTCTTGTATTGCTTTTGCTTTTATATTAAATATAAAATATAATTAATAATATATATTCTGTTCCTTTAATCTAGTCTTTCTGTGGTATTACAATATCTTGCTTACAATTATCATTATTGTATACTTTTTTTAAGATTTCATTTATTTATTTGACAGAGAGAGAGATCACAAATAGGCAGAGAGACAGACAGAGAGAGAAATGAGGAGAAGCAGGCTCCCTGCTGAGCAGAGAGCCCAATACGGGACACGATCCCAGGCTCCTGGGATAATGACCTGAGCCAAAGGCAGAGGCTTAACCCACTGAGCCACCCAGGCGCCCCATCATTATGGTAAATTTTGAAGTCAGTCCTCAGTTTTTGTTCTCCTTCAACACTATGTTGACTATTGTGAGTCTTTGCCTCTCCATATAAACTTTAAAATAAGTTTGATAATATTACAAAAAAAAAAAGAACTTGATGGAGTGCATTAATTGTATAGATAAACTTGGAAACCAGTGACCTCTTGAGCTTAGCAGGAGATAGACCATGGACATCAGTTGTCACAGTGGTGCCTCTGGCAGAACCTATTGCAAATCCGTAGGCAAAATGAGACCTCAAGGATCTGAGAGAATGTCTAAGAAGTACTTGATATATCCCTTGGGTATGGTTTATTGAAGTGTCCACCTGTCTGAAAGCTGGGGAATCTAGATAAGGGAGGGAAAATTAGTTATGATAAAACATATCAACAAACATGAATAAATGTTGTAAAACTAATTGTCATGGCTCATATACAATATGACCAACAGAGGGACCATCAAAAGGAAAGCATCAGTTATGTTTATTGTGAAATGTTTTATTCAAAATAAAGCAATGAGAGGGGAAGACACAATGAGAAAATTACCATTTTTTAAATGGTAACCTTCTTACAAAATGGAATAGGGTTTATATTCTAAGTAGTATATTGAAAAGTAAAACATTGGGGCGCCTGGGTGGCTCAGTGGTTTGGGCTGCTGCCTTCGGCTCGGGTCATGATCTTAGGGTCCTGGGGTCGAGCCCTGCATCGGGCGCTCTGCTCCGCAGGAAGCCTGCTTCTCTCTCTCTCTCCCTCTTTCTCTCTCTCTCTCTCTGCCTGCCTCTCTGCCTACTTTTGATCTCTGTCTGTCAAATAAATAAATAAAATCTTAAAAAAAAAAAAGAAAAGAAAGGTAAAACATTAACAAATAAAATTTAAATTTAAAAAAATTATGTAATTTTTAAAAAAGGTTAAAAAGAGCAGAACCATTTTTCTTATAACTGGAAAATACATTCTATATATATCTATCAAAAATAACTTGTCGGGTTCCTGGGTGGCTTGTGAGTTAAGCCGCTGCCTTCAGCTCAGGTCATGATCTCAGGGTCCTGGGATGGAGCCCCACATTGGGCTCTCTGCTCAACGGGGAGATTGATACCTTCTCTCTCTCTTTGCCTGCCTCTCTGACTACTTGTAATCTCTCTCTGTCAAATAAATAAATAAAATCTTTTAAAAAAATAACTTGTCATGGGGGCACCTGGGTGGCTCAGTGCGTTAAAGCCTCTGCCTTTGGTTCAGGTCATGATCCCAGAATCCTTGGATCGAGTCTCACATCGGGCTCTCAGCTCAGCAAGGAGCCTGCTTCCCCCCTCTCACTATGCCTGACCCTGCCTACTTGTGATCTCTGTCAAAGAAATAAATAAAATCTTTTATAAATAAATTTAAAAAAATAACTCGTCATGTTTGGATCAGGAGCATATGGAAAAAAATAATATCTGAGGACAATACTTCTGCCATGTTTTGTGCCTTGTTAATATTTTTAAACAGTCAGGCAACTTTTAGCTTTATTGAAATACCTACTAAGAGACCAGCAGTGCCTTTTGGAGCCCTATGACTATAAAAATTAATTGCAAATATTTAAAATGTTTACTATGGTGTCACTATTTAGGGCCACCACCAAGCATGTTTCAGAAGTAAGCATAACTGTTACTCTTCTGTAAGGCAAAAGGGCATGTTTTCAGGAGTTCCATCTGCTGTACCAGGAGGTTAATCAAGTAATGAATTTTGTCTATAAAATAATTCACTTTTCAATCTAACATTCCTCATTCCACATTATAATAATAAAAACTAGGAGGAGACTAAAACAAACAAACAACTACAACTACAACAACCAGCTTTTCCTTCAGTGGAAAAGTAAATAGAACCTTATGAGTAGCCTGAAATTTATTTTTAAATAATTTTTAGTAGCGTTTTTGTTAGAAAACCATATATTTTATATAGCTAAGAAATAACAGGCAAAGTTTTATTAAGTTCTAAAAAGTCTAGTTACTTCTATTTATCTATTAACTCATCTCTTAATGAAGTAGAACATGATCACACCTATTGTATCTACCCAAGTTTGTATGCTTTGGTTATTTTATGTTTGCTATTTCCTTGCTTAATTTTTGCAATATTTGATACATAATAGTATCTTTAAGTCCATCTACGGTTTCACAGAATTTGCTTGAACTTCATAAAAATGTACCATACTTTTTGCACTGTCCTTGTTTTACTTCTCTATTAACTTTCCAAGATTTATTGACGTTAGAGGGTATAGCTATCATTTATTTTTATTCCTCCATAATGCTATGTTTACAAATTTTTATTTATCTGTACTTTTAAAAATATCTTTATTATATACCATTTCTCATCTCGCGTAACACTCACCTTACTTCTACACTTTTCAGATATTATGTAACTGAAAACCACAACTCAGCAACACTATAGCACCATTTTTCAAAATTAAATGTCTTACCAGAATTCTTTAATTCTATCCTTTATTTGTATTAGATGACCCTTTATTCTGGTATTTGGCATTGTTCATATGGAGGAAAGCTTATAAGTTGATATTCCATCAATAGAAGGGTTTATTATGATTGATTAATGATTTTCATTTAGAATGCATAGAATATGGTTGATTTAATATTTCTTTCTTACTCTCTGCCTGGAACATAGTGCTATCTATGTAATAGCCACTAAAATATTAAGTTAATTACCTAGATTTTAAACTTCATATGAATAGGAATAACATACAGAACTCTTCTCAGATTGGGACACCTGGGTGGCTCAGTCAGTTAAACGCCTGAGCCTTTAGCTCAGGTCATGATCTTAGGGTCCTGGGACTCAGTTCTGCAACAGATTCCCTGCTTAGCCGGGAGTTTGCCTTTCCTTCACCCTGCTGCTCCCCCTGCTTGTGCTCTCTCTCACTCACAAATAAATAAAATTAAAAAAATAAATTCTTCTCAGATAGCTAATATAGAATATCATCTTTGTATTCATCAAAGGGAAAGTGCCATATAATAATGAAATTCAGACTACTTCAAATTCATTTTTTAACCAGTAAGAAAGTACTGGAAACAAGCCAAAAATGTCTTTAATGAATTAAAGAAATAGATTGATTTTCAATATCTTAATGTTTCTAAAATAAATTGCAAGATTTTTATACTAGATATCAGTGTAAATATTCATTACACAAGGATATTCTAAAAATAAACCTGAGAAAACTACTTGACATATATGATGACAAAAACGAGTTTGACAAAAGTCAGTTTGGGAAAAACTTACAACACCTACCACCTGAAACTCTTGTTCTATAATTTAATTATTTTAATTTACAAAAATACAAAAATAATATATCAGAGTAAGTATATTGATAGCTTTGAAGGTATGTTCTGGTTGTGCACTGTTTACTATTTAAAGGGAAATCAAATATGTGATACTTATGGTGTGACTATTAAAATTCAACAAGTTCAGAAGCATACAAAGAATAAAATAAAGACAAAAGATGACCCTTACTTATCCTAAAGATAGACAATGGTATATATGTGCTAGTTGGGGAGAGAATCCAGTCCGTAGATGGAGGATGTGGTAGTGGAAAAAAAAAGACACAACGTTTTGGTTGAACGTTTAGCACTATATTTAACAAAGTGAAATTGTGTGTTAATAGCCTTGAGTAAAATCCAAAAACTATTTTCAATTTGTTGAAGATTATTTAGGAAAAACTTGAAAAATACAACTTGATAAGGATTCCAATAAAAGATTCATAAGCAATACAAGTTTCAGAATTTTTAGTATATTTTTCCTAAAAAGCCATTTGATTTAAATTAAAAACAATTCTATTTACCTGCCACTTAAATAAGAGGAAATAATTTGGTTTTGTAATAAGTCAATAAAATAAATTAACATATCTTGAGAAGACAGATATGCACACTAAGTTAAAAATAATAGTGCTTAAGCTGTTCAGCAAACATTTGTAAAATTCCTTGCCATCAGCTAGCTCTGGAGTTCTGCTAGGTGAGTAAGGCCATGTATGTTACTGCTCAGAGTACTGATGCAAAGCAATTGTCCCCTTCGCATCCATTTAGTGCCGTTTATATGTCATGCTATGTTGTTTAGAGATACATAGATGGCCCTACATGAAGGCCTTTTTTTGTGTGTATATGGGTGACTGTGATTTAACTTTCAAATCAGATGGCTCCTGATTTACAATGATTCAACTTATGATATATTTGGCAATGATGTGAAAGTGAAAGTGATTCAGTAGAAACTGTACTTTGAATTTTGAATTTGGGTCTTTATAAATAGGGCCAGTGACATGTGGTATGGTGCCGTCTTGTGATGCTGGGCAGGGGCAGTGAGCCACAGCTCCCAGTCAGCTAGAAGATTACAGGGGTGAACACCTGATATTCTTACAACCATTCTATATATAACGATTCTTCTTTTTTTAGTGTAATATTTAATAAATTGCATGTGATATTTGATACTTTGTTATAAAATGGGCTTTGCTTAAGATGATTTTGCCCAAATGCAGGCAAATGTAAGTGTTCTAAGTATGTTTAAATAAGCTTAAGGTAAGCTATGATTTTTGATAGTTTAGGGGTATTAAATGCATTTTCAATTTTTTATGTGTGTCTCTGTACATAGCCCCCTTGTAAGCTGAGGAACATCTCTATATGTATATGTAGCCTTGGTATGGCTTACATATTATTGGCATGAAACATCTAGAACAGTACGTGTGCCATATAATTGTCTACAACATCAAACAAGTTTCTTGAAAACTTGTGCCAAAGGGGTTATGTCTTTAAGGATTCTTATTTCAGAAGGGTTCTCTCAAACGTAAGATTTTTCAGAAGTTAAGTGAAAATCTGACCAAACTAAACATTTTTCCATTTTCCCTAGTGAGCAAAGATAGCTAAAATCTATCTGCCATTTTCAACACTATATTCAACGACTGTAATTCTAATTTAAGAACAGATTATTTATATCAAAACCACATGTTGGCCTAATCTTACACAATATTCATAAATCTCACTCAGATCCTTGGACACTTTTATTTGTTGAGTCTATATGGTACTACGGACATTCATCTTTTTTGACCTCATAGCTTCATGTATGTCTATACTTTTGAAAATACATGCATCATAGTTCCATTGTAAAATGTCTGGGCTATAAAATGTGCTATGCTATCAAAATGGTAGTAAGAACATACAAATGACCTGATGTAATGAACTGGACCAGATTGCCAGATATCACATTTCATACCAGAAAGATTCAGTGGTAAGTTTTAAAATGGCCAGCTATACTTCGACTGAATTATAACTCATTTAACTTCTTTCTTTGTGTACAGTATTATACATTAGTCAGTATTAGAGTAAATAAGTACTTTGGACAGATGTAAATATGCTGTAATAAAAATGTTTTCCTTTTTTCTTTTAGTCCTTTTTACTTGTAAGACTAGCCACAAATACCATGCCTCCCCCAAAATAATTTGCAACCCAAATTTATCTCTAAATGAATTTATTGTACAGAAAAAAAATATATATATACACTTACAGTAGACATGTTCAAGAATAGTTACACAACAGCAGGGCCCTAAATGTAAGCAGTATATTTGTTTTGTTTTGTTTTGTTTTTTTCTTTAAAAAAAAAGAGGTTATGTGAAATATTGGAATTTTATTTCGAGGCCTAGTATTTCAAGACAGTTAACTATACTTACAGTGTCAACAGCCTCTTGTTGGCAGTATGATTTTATTGGCTCCATGGAATAACAGCAAGAATTTACTATTGCTTCTTTCCTTTATGACACACACAGAAAAAAAAAATTGACACATTTGCTCAAGACCAACCAGAATCATTTTAACCTATCAAAATGGATGGGAGGCCTTCACTGCCAAAGTCACTGCTGGGTTTTCACAATTCCTTGCAGACAATCTGCTACTCCCATTATGATAAAGGAGAGAAGAGTCATAATCAGGGAAGAAAGCTAGATTAATACTTGGAATTATCATTGAATTATTTAGCCTGCTGTAGGATTATTATTATTACTGTCATTTGATAATTTTCTCTCATTTTATTAAACACAACTGTGAGTAATTACCCTACCTAATATTTCTCTATATTGGCTGACTAGCTAGCAAACATTCATGAAAATATCCATTAGCTTCACATATAAAATGCTGCATTATGATGCTGTTGAATCAGAACATACCACTACCTGATCCTGTAGCTCTTTGAGGATTTGCAAATCAATTAATTCTATGTTTATTGGATTCTTCCCATACAATTAGAAAATTTATAATAGAGTCCATGAACATTATTAGTTTTACCATTTTAAACCAGCAATCACACTTTGATTTTTACAACAAAAGCAGAAATATAAACACACACATTTGGATCAGGTTTCTGTTAGTGTCTGGACTTCAAAATCCTATTCCTCAAGATAATGCACACCAAAGTTCTGGATTAAACAAGAAATTAGATGGCACCTGAACACTTGGTTTAATATTCTCCAAAGGACTATGCAACTTATTTCTTACATTATGACATTGTTTTACAAAGATCCACACTTTTATAATGTTAGTATTTTTAATAATCAATAAAGTCAATTAATCATGATTAAAAATCAAACTTAAAAATTTCTACTTTTTGCTTTTGCCCCCTCCATTTAGAACTTATTTATAGCCTGATAATTCAAAGGTCCTTATGTTTATGAAAATCTGGACAGAAATAGCTCTAAGATCCCATTCAGAACTTGATATTAATCTAAGTCTTTTGGCTCCATTTATCCTGAGAGCAAAGAGTAGGACAAAGGATTTGAGTACTGTTAGGTTATCTGGGAGATTATCCAAGGTAGAAAAGAATGGGAAAGTGATACAGTGAAGAAGCAACTTTGTCAAAGAGGTACATTGTTGATATAATTGTTGTGGATAGAAAATGAAGGCTTGCTTTTACTGAAAGGTCCTGAGAAACTTCTTTAAGTTGTCCTCATGAAGACCTGAAAACTGACAATTTTATCTGTGGTTCTTATTTCCACTTCACTGAGAGCTGTCCTCAGAGGACATTAACTCTCCTACAATTTTGGGTTGTGTTGGACACATTCTAAAATGAGAGATAGAACATGAGATGCTATCAGTGTTAAGTAACTGCAATTTCCCATGGAACTATCCACCACAGGTTTGGCTATAATCAGGTGTTGGGCCTTGATATCAGAGGGATTTGAGGCAGTATCATTTTAGGTTAATCATTATATATGAAATTTCTAAAAACTTCAACTGATGAAACTTTGATTATAAATCTATAAATATAACAATAAATCTAAAGTATTCAAATTATTTTCATAGAAATACACAGACAAAGTATCAATTGATTAATATTTTAATGTTACAAAATACTGAACTGAAAGAATTTGGTCATATAACAACGTGTAACAAGTAGAACTTAGGTTTAGGTTAGAACTCAGGATGCATTTGAGACTCAGTTAAGAAATTGAATGGAGGGATGCCTGGGTGGCTCAGTGGGTTAAGCCACTGTCTTCGGCTCAGGTCATGATCCCAGGGTCCTGGAATCGAGCCCCAAATCGGTCTCTCTGCTCAGCAGGGAGCCTGCTTCCTCCTCTCTCTCTGCCTGCCTCTCTGCCTGCTTGTCATCTCTCTCTGTCAAATAAATAAATAAAATCTTAAAAAAAAGAAATTGAATAGATGTCTGACTATCTTATAGGTTTTCTAAAAATCAGTGACTTTGTGTTCACGTGTGGCTATGCAGGAATTTTTAACTTTCTCTAAGAAGTTATTAGATTTGATTATATAATGGCAGTAAAGGATGGGGAAAAGCAAAGTACAAACCCCATAAAGACAAAGACACTGAGTATGAGAAAAGAGTAATAGATAAGAAGAATCAATGCTTTTGAGGAAAGTGGGAATTAAAATACACAATGATTGTTGACTTTTTTAGATGCAGAAAACAAAACTAGCTTGCAAGAAGGAAATAACAGAAGACATGTTGGATGTGAGGCAGAATCCTGGAAAAGGCAGTAACGTGGAATAAAGGAGTAGGGAGAGCATATCAGGGAATTTGGATAGGAAGGAGTTAGGAGGTAATTGCTTGATAACTTTTATATGGCCCACTTAAATGCACAGATTTCTCTTCTTTAATTTATATGGAGAACAGGGTGTCCTTTCTCTTCCCTTTCAGAGCACCAGAGGTGTACTCTTTCAGACTGCAAACCTGAAAAGCTCAGGACTCAGTTGCTTAAGCACAGCTGAGAGGACATATTTCAATTAAGATTCACATTTTGCTGTATGTAGTAGACTGTCAAAAGTGGTTTAACCATATTTTTTCATTTAACAAGAAGCATAGAGAGAGTGTTTTCTGGTGTTGGTTCAGAGTCTTAAGAAAGTCAAGTGAACTATCTTAGAGGTTTTCATGGCTTTTTATTCACAGTTGCAAAAATTGCTGTTGGAGTTCTCACTATTAAGCCCACATTTCTGGTAGAAAGATAGAGGTAAAAGAGCATGATGGCTTGTACGACTGATACTTTGTCATATGGTTACAATATAACTAGAAAAGAGACAATAAAATATTTGATGTTGTTTTAAGTTTCCTTGTTCTCAATCCCTCAGTGCTTTCTGATATTAAAGGAAAAAGTAGATGGATATTGACCTGGCACTATCAACACCTGTCCATCTCTCTTGGATAACCAATATCTCTATAATCTCTTCTTCCCAGTAAAAAAAAATAAAATATATTCATAACCCACACTGTGCCATCTCAAGTTACTGCACCAAGATAAAATTACAATGATTTTCAGTTGTTCCAAATGGACAGAATACCCTTCCTTATGCTATCATGTCTTATAAGATAGATAATTGGCTTGCTACCAATATACCCAGATGTGACAGTGGAAGAGACAGGAAAAATATAATAATATTTATTTATTCCTTGGGTTAACCCTGTTTACACAGATGCTTACTATTAGAAAAGGTTGGTTTGGGACATTGGAATGAATTTACTTAATGGGTCTGTATGTAATTGGATTGGAGGAAATTTTTAATTTCTACAAAAATTATTAGAATTCTATCTTATCCTCTTTTGTTAATTTTCACATGTTAACAAAGCCAACGTTTTTGTCTAGCAGACAAGATCTTAAATCCTAACAAAACTCAATTTTTTCCTTTTTTTTTTAAGTTTGAGATCCTCATGTTCTCTCACGCTGCTTTAAATACAACTCAAAAAACAAAAAGGAGCTAAATGGGGCAGTAAGACCAGACTTTTTCTTTTATTTATCTTATTTTTAATTAAAAAATTAAAGATTTTATTTATTTATTTGAGAGAGAGAGCATGAGTGGGGCAGGGGGAGGTAGCTGCAGAGAGAGACTGAGAAGTATACTTCCTAATGAGCAGGAAGCCCGATATGGAGCTCGATCCCAGGATCCTGACTGAGATCATGACCAGAGACAAAGGCAAAGACATGTGCAAAATCCCTTTTTTTTCTGGGAAACAATACTTTACAAGAGATGTTTGAAAAAGTACTGGGGAATCAACTTTAATAGGAGACACAAAAATTTAATTGACTTTTGTAAAGCTACAGGGATCCAAATGATGGGAATCCCAGCCCATTTAGGTTTTGGACCACAGAGTATTCTTCTCTGTAATATTTTATTTTCTTCCATGTCTACTAACTCCAGTCCAAGTTCACTGATCTCTTTTTAGATAGTGCAAAACATGGCAAAGAATACCAAACGAGTGCCCAGTATTCTAAAGTTATTACATCATTTCTAACATATAGATGTGTGTTATCAAGGCTGGTTCTGTGAAAGAACATAGTTATGCTAAAGTGTGTTTTGTTCTCCAAGAAATTAAATGCATGATTATCACACACTTATAAAATACTTGTGTCAAGAATTTTTATTCAAAAAGTAATAAGAGAAGCAGATATTAAAACTAGTTCACATGGTTATTTGGGATATAAGCAGAGTTGTGCAGCAGAAGTGCTCTGGGCCCATAATTTGGGATATAGAATTTATGTTGTCTAATGAAAAATCACTAACTTGCATTATTGTTAACAAGAATCTTGTGCATTACCATCAGTTTTCTACATTATAACCTCTTGCTCTACAGTTTGTAAATAACTTTGTCAATAGCAAATAATAAACGGGGTGACTCCAATGGATTGAGATAATCTCCAGAGTTTCTGCTACATAATACCCAGGACTCCATTGAAAGGACACCTAAGAATTTATTTTGCCCAAAAATTTGATCATTTTTTTCACTGTCCTTACCTATTTTCCAAACCTAGTCCTTTTGTTTCACCTTTCAGTCTACAGAAAACCCTGTATCTGACTGACTTGTTAATTCTGGGAATGTCTTGCAGATTAATTTGCTTGCCAGAGGTGGTTCCTCTAATTGATGTCTAAGAACCCTAATTAGTTAAGAAAACTTTTTTTTAACATTTTCATTGCTATTTATTATTATTATTATTATTATTGTTGCTAATAGCTCTATTATAAATAATTCACAAGGGCATCTTTCTGACAAAAGACAAAGAGCTGGCTACTAGTAGAAAAAGTACATTTGACTCTGTCAGTGAAAGTGGTAAAGGGATTTGAGACAATAAGGCAAAGCACTGGATTTATGTGTTAAAACTTTAAATATTATAGACACATTTACTTAATTTCTAATACTGTTGTTGCTTATAATTAAATAAGATGTTTTCCATGAACCACGCATTACAGCAAATATATTGTTTATACAGATCAAATTTTCATCAAAAGGGACGCCTGGGTGGCTCAGTTGGTTAAGCAGCTGCCTTGGCTCAGGTCATGATCCCAGCGTCCTGGGATCGAATCCCGCATCGGGCTCCTTGCTCGGCCGGGAGCCTGCTTCTCCCTCTGCCTCTGCCTGCCATTCTGTCTGCCTGTGCTTGCTCTCTCGCCCAACTCTCTCTGATAAATAAATAAAATCTTAAAATAAATAAATAAATTTTCATCAAAAAATTGTAAGTGTATTTTATTGTAGGATTATGATCAGCATTTTGCAGATGAGAAAAGTGAAATTTAGAAAAGTATGTCTCTTCAAATCCCTCATACAATATCTGGCCTAGATAGAAGGATATACTATCACAATTGAGGAAGATAATTGAGATTACTTAAAATGATAAACGTTACTGTATAGGGATTTTTTTTTTGCTTTTTTTTTTTTTTTACTTTTACTTTTTTATTTTTTATAAACATATATTTTTATCCCCAGGGATACTGGTCTGTGAATCACCAGGTTTACACACTTCACAGCACTCACCAAAGCACATACCCTCCCCATGTCCATAATCCCACCCCCTTCTCCCAAACCCCCTCCCCCAGCAACCCTCAGTTTGCTCTGTGAGATTAAGAGTCACTTATGGTTTGTCTCCCTCCCAATCCCATCTTGTTTCATTTATTCTTCTCCTACCCACTTAAGCCCCCATGTTGCATCACCACTTCCTCATATCAGGGAGATCACATGATAGTTGTCTTTCTCTGCTTGACTTATTTCGCTAAGCATGATACGCTCTAGTTCCATCCATGATGTCGCAAATGGCAAGATTTCATTTCTTTTGATGGCTGCATAGTATTCCATTGTCTGTATATATACCACATCTTCTTGATCTATTCATCTGTTGATGGACATCTAGGTTCTTTCCATAGTTTGGCTATTGTGGACATTGCTGCTATAAACATTCGGGTGCACGTGCCCCTTTGGATCACTACGTGTGTATCTTTAGGGTAAATACCCAATAGTGCAATTGCTGGGTCATTGGGCAGTTCTATTTTCAACATTTTGAGAAACCTCCATGCTGTTTTCCAGAGTGGCTGCACCAGCTTGCATTCCCACCAACAGTGTAGGAGGGTTCCCCTTTCTCCGCATCCTCGCCAGCATCTGTCATTTCCTGACTTGTTGATTTTAGCCATTCTGACTGGTGTGAGGTGATATCGCATTGTGGTTTTGATTTGTATTTCCCTGATGCCGAGTGATATGGAGCACTTTTTCATGTGTCTGTTGGCCATCTGGATGTCTTCTTTGCAGAAATGTCTGTTCATGTCCTCTGCCCATTTCTTGATTGGATTATTTGTTCTTTGGGTGTTGAGTTTGCTAAGTTCTTTATAGATTCTGGACACTAGTCCTTTATCTGATATGTCGTTTGCAAATATCTTCTCCCATTCTGTCAGTTGTCTTTTGATTTTGTTAACTGTTTCCTTTGCTGTGCAAAAGCTTTTGATCTTGATGAAATCCCAATAGTTGATTGTTGCCCTTGCTTCCCTTGCCTTTGGCGTTGTTCCTAGGAAGATGTTGCTGCGGCTGAGGTTGAAGAGGTTGCTGCCTGTGTTCTCCTCAAGGATTTTGATGGATTCCTTTCGCACATTGAGGTCCTTCATCCATTTTGAGTCTATTTTTGTGTGTGGTGTAAGGAAATGGTCCAATTTCATTTTTCTGCATGTGGCTGTCCAATTTTCCCAGCACCATTTATTGAAGAGGCTGTCTTTTTTCCATTGGACATTCTTTCCTGCTTTGTCGAAGATTAGTTGACCATAGAGTTGAGCGTCTATTTCAATAGAACAAATCAACGGAACTAGAAGCTGGTTCTTTGAAAGAATTAATAAAATTGATAAACCCCTGGCCCGACTTATCAAAAAGAAAAGAGAAAGGACCCAAATAAATAAAATCATGAATGAAAGAGGAGAGATCACAACTAACACCAAAGAAATACAAACTATTATAAGAACATACTATGAGCAACTCTACGCCAATAAATTTGACAATCTGGAAGAAATGGATGCATTCCTAGAAACATATAAACTACCACAACTGAGCCAGGAAGAAATAGAAAGCCTGAACAGACCCATAACCAGTAAGGAGATTGAAACAGTCATTAAAAATCTCCAAACAAACAAAAGCCCAGGGCCAGACGGCTTCCCGGGGGAATTCTACCAAACATTTAAAGAAGAACTAATTCCTATTCTCCTGAAACTGTTCCATAAAATAGAAATGGAAGGAAAACCTCCAAACTCATTTTATGAGGCCAGCATCATCTTGATCCCAAAACCAGACAAGGATCCCACCAAAAAAGAGAGCTATAGACCAATATCCTTGATGAACACAGATGCGAAAATTCTCACCAAAATACTAGCCAATAGGATTCAACAGTACATTAAAAAGATTATGCACCATGACCAAGTGGGATTTATTCCAGGGCTGCAAGGTTGGTTCAACATCCACAAATCAGTCAATGTGATACAACACATCAATAAAAGAAAGAACAAGAACCATATGATACTCTCAATAGATGCTGAAAAAGCATTTGACAAAGTACAGCATCCCTTCCTGACCAAAACTCTTCAAAGTGTAGGGATAGAGGGCACATACCTCAATATCATCAAAGCCATCTATGAAAAACCCACCGCAAATATCATTCTCAATGGAGAAAAACTGAAAGCTTTTCCACTAAGGTCAGGAACACAGCAGGGATGTCCATTATCACCACTGCTATTCAACATAGTACTAGAGGTCCTAGCCTCAGCAATCAGACAACAAAAGGAAATTAAAGGCATCCAAATCGGCAAAGAAGAAGTCAAATTATCACTCTTCGCAGATGATATGATACTATATGTGGAAAACCCAAAAGACTCCACTCCAAAACTGCTAGAACTTATACAGGAATTCAGTAAAGTGTCAGGATATAAAATCAATGCACAGAAATCAGTTGCATTTCTCTACACCAACAGCAAGACAGAAGAAAGAGAAATTAAGGAGTCAATCCCATTTACAATTGCACCCAAAGCCATAAGATACCTAGGAATAAACCTAACCAAAGAGACACAGAATCTATACTCATAAAACTATAAAGTACTCATGAGAGAAATTGAGGAAGACACAAATAATGGAAAAATCATCCATGCTCCTGGATTGGAAGAATAAATATTGTGAAAATGTCTATGCTACCTAAAGCAATCTACACATTTAATGCAATTCCTATCAAAGTACCATCCATCTTTTTCAAAGAAATGGAACAAATAATTCTAAAATTTATATGGAACCAGAAAAGACCTTGTATAGGGTTTATTTTAAAAGTTTGCCACAGATTCAGATTCTTTTAAAATATATATCTATTTTGTGCAAAGAGAATGCACTGAGAAGTAAAAAGAAAGTGATATATCAGTGCTACCAACTAATGGCTATAATATCATCACCTTATTTATGAACAATGAAACAGTGTGCACTATTTAAATAAATTTAAATAAATTCCTATTTATTTTATATATTTATAAATTTAAATAAATTCCTATTTATTTATTATTAAAGAAACTCCTCTAACAAACAGTATGTTTTGAAGGTGGCTAGCAGGAAAGTGTTGTACTACATGGAAGTAATCTGGTATAAAGGTCAGCGGTTTGTAGCAGTTAGGAGAGGAGGAGGATGAACAGGCAGAGCACAGAGGATTTCTAAGCCAGTGAAAATGTTCTGTATGATATGTATGATATTTTAGATATATATCGCTACACAGTTGTCAAAATGCATAAGATACTATACCAAGAGTGAACTCTATGAGAAAAGGTTTATTAATATTTTATTTATTTATTTGACAGGCATTAAAGCAGGCAGAGAGGCAGGCGGGGAAAGCAGGGGTTGGGGGAAAGCAGGCTCCCTGCCAAGCAGAGAGTCTGGTCTGGGGCTCGATCCCAGGACCGTGAGATTATGACCTGAGCCGAAGGCAGCAGCCTTAACCCACTGAGCCACCCTGGTGCCCCACCAAGAGTGAACTCTAATGTAAACTGTGGACTTTGGGGTGATAATGATGTGTCAGTGTAGGGTCAGTGAGCGTGAAAAATTATCACCGTGGTACAGGATGTTGATAATGGGGAAGGCTGTGTGTATGTGGGGAAAGGGAATTTTACTTTGATCCCCAAACTACTCTAAAAAATGCAGTCTGTTAAAAAAAAAACTTTATAATGCAATATAATACAAAACAAGAATGCATATCAAGAGAGAAATAATGTTTAAAGGGAACGAAGAACTTCGGTAATGTGTACCTAGGGATTTTGATTGCACATTTGTAGGAAGTTCACATTGTCATTAGCAATTGTTTATCTGTGAAGTAGAAGTAACATAAAGTGTGATGAAAACTCAAAAACGCAACACTAAAAAAATGCCATCTATGGGCTCTTAAAAAATGGAACAAAATTTGCTTGGCTTTTTAAGCGTTGTGGGGAATGAAGGGACAGAATTTAAATTCAGCTTCATAAAAGATTGGATAATATATTTCTACAAAGAAGGCTCCTCTGAGTAACATAGAAATGAACATGGTAGCAGAAAGTGGAAAAAAGCTTACATCTCTTGTGAGCTCACGTTCTCTGAAACCCTGTCACTTAGTGGAGACAGTAACTGTTCGATGAATAGCAAATGCTAGTCTTTCAGATCCCCGGGATTTTCACTAAGAATCGTGAATGGATTTTTTAAAAAATAAGTAAAGAATGTCTACAGTGCAAGTACCTGCAAATAACTGACATTTTGGAGGGAATATTTTAATCAGCAGAGAAGGTAGAAATGAAAAAAGTTCCACGATCACAGTAAACATATGGAATTAAAAAATAAAAGATAAGAAAAATTTTTTAAAGGATTTATTTTAAAGGACTTTAAACAAAAGTCCTTTTTAAGAGACAGTTGGCTGTTTAAACCAAAAGTACAATTCACTAAGAGAATCACCACGTTATTTATTGGGGTAAAAGGACCTGGAATGAGGAAAGGCCCATTCTGAAGAGGAAAAAATAGAATCACTAACAGGCTCATGCCTTGCACAGCCAGTGGCTAGAAATCCTGCCTCATGAGACCCTGTGCTAGAACGCTGGTAGAACCATCTAGAACAATGTTAGTCTTTCTTGGAAGCCAACAAGTGTTTGCCCAGTTAAGGGCACAGTAACAATAAGTAACGTTAAGTTATAATGATTATAGATATCTTTAAAAGCCTTTCAAGTTCCTTTTTGAGTAACCCTCACCCCACCCTTACAGAAGTTTATCTGTGATTCACCTTTTTGAAATACCTCATTGTTGTCCCACATTTACCATACCCAAAAAAAAAAAAAAAAAGCTTTTTATTAACAAAGTGTTCAGAAGGTGGCGCCACAGTAAACAATGAGAGATTTCGCTGCCCGTGCAGTTTTGTGGCAGAAACAGCTGAAAGAACTCAGGACAGACAGAGCCAAGGGCTGGAGGGATTTTTAAAATTACAAAAACCGAACCAATCAAACCAAAACAAAAATCAAAAACAATGGCCAAGATTTCAAGTTTGCTAATAAAGATATGACATTCTCCTAAGACATGCGCGTGACTTGATCAATATATTTATATATTTTTATTTGAAGAAGAAGGAACTATTTGATGCAGCAAATCCTCGTTGATTAAAAATTACCAGATATGGGGGTGTTGGGAGGCTCAGTGGTTTAGGCCTCTGCCTTCGGCTCAGGTCATGATTTCAGGATCCTGGGATGAAGCCCCACATCGGGCTCTCTACTCAGTGGGGAGCCTGCTTCCCCCCCCCTTTGCCTGCCTCTCTACGTACTTTTGATCTGTCAAATGGGTAAATAAGATCGTTAAAAATAGAATTACTAGGTGTGAAATATTCGAGGTTATGGGAAGGAAAATGATTTCACCTGATCTGACTAGGAATTGGTTGAAGCCTGAATTAAAGTGCTATAAAAAGAGTCAGGACCTGGGAAATATATGGGTAAAAATTTCCTAGAAAAACAGTAATAATAGCTGGCTGCTCTTAATTGATCAAGATCCTGCAGTAGGAAAAGAAGAACTGGTTTTAGCCAGAGCATGATCTCCCTTTGTCTTCATGATCTGGCATTTCCTGCAAGCCAGGCATGGGGCTCTGCACTAGAGCTGCAAATGCTGGGGGGCCCTCACTGTCCCTTTTCACTTCTCAGGAGGACAACGGGCATGTCCATGGTGCAGTGTGACAGGTTTTACCACAGGGAGATAAAAGACTGCCAAGGGTAGGTTGGAGCTGGGAAAAGGCACTTAGGAACAGATTTTGAGGGGAGGTGATAGACAAGGGCAAAGCGAAGAATGGGGATGAGTGTGTCACTTTCAAAGTGCCAGGAGGCAGCACAGTGCATTCCCGAAACTACAGCAAGTTCATGACAACGGACAGCTGACCTGGCAGCATCACCTGGGGATGGAGGCTGAGCCCCGGGGTTAACACTGGGGGTGAGATGGTTTGTATACTATGCCGAGGAGGTGAGGTACTACACTGTGGGGGAACAGGGAGCTACCGGAGGATTTCAAATATCAGAATCGTAATCATAATAGAGTATTTAATTGCATCCTAGCTTTCATCAAGGGTAAGATGCAGTATAGATTATCTTCGACTAAGAAAGAGAAATGCTGTCAGTTAAACTATGATATTCATCAAGTGCAAGAGTTATTAGAATGGGGGGGACAAATCTTAGAACAAGTAAACAGTGGTACTAGAATAATTAAGAAAGGTCGAACACTTGGATCAATTAAAAAAGTGATTATTGCTTACCATGTGCCCCAAAATATATTAAGTCTTAGAACAAGAGACGTTCTCATCTTGATGCCCCGCAGCTTTTAGACCTAAGGTACAGAGGGCAGTGGCCAACGACCAGCAGGCCCCAAGTGCCATGTGCGGACTCTAAGAGCAACTGCCTTTGAGAGAGGAAACGCTTGAGAGTGGGCTTTCTGAGGTAGAGAATTACTAGCTGGGAAAGTATGAAAATTGACACAGAATCAGAATTGATGCCCCTACATGACAGAGTTGGTGAAACTTACCTTCTCAGAGATCTTGAGGCTCCTCAGAAATGTATTTTTCATTTTGGACAGAACATTCAGGATAAATATGATCTGTTCGAGTTCCTGGTTCACTCATCAGGACTGTTTCTTAGGCTTCACTGGCACAAGAAACGGGTTTTGATAGTCCACGGTAAATCCTGACAAAAGCAAAGCACGGTATCTATGAAATCTAACCACTCAGAAGAGAACAACAGATAAAAGGCCAGGCCGACCTGACGCTGCAGGATAGGTAAGGTTGGTCCGATAAAAGGGGTAGAGGGGAAGAACCCATTCTCTGCTAGAAGAGCTAGAGAAGACCCCTTCCGGAGAGACCACCAGGAGAGGAGAGCAGAAGGTGCTGATGATGAAGAATATTTTAATCAGCAGAGGAGGTCAAAATGACAAAGTTCCAGGATCAGAGTAAACATATGGGATTAAAAAATAAAAATTAAAAAAAAATTTTTTTTGAAAGGACTTTTTTTTTTAAAGGACTTTAAACAAAAGTCCTTTTTAAGAGACAGTTGGCTGTTTAAACCAAAAGTACAACTCACTGAGAGAATCGCCGCATTATTTATTGGGGTAGAAAGGACCTGGAATGCAGAAAGACCCATTCTGCAGAGGAAAAATAGAATCACTAACAGGCCTCATGCCTTGCACAGCCAGGGGCTAGATTCCCTGCCTCATGAGACCCTGTGCTAGAAGGCCGCTAGAACCATCTCAACTATGTTAGTCTTTCTTGGAAGCCAACAAGTGTTTGCCCAGTTAAGAGCATGGTAACAATCAGTCACGTTATGTTATAATGAATGTCTATATCTTTAAAAGCCTTGTCAAGTTCCTTTTTGAGTAACCCTCACCCTACCCTTAGAGAAATTAATCTGTGGTTCAACCCTTTGAAATACCTCATTGTTGTTCCACATTTACCATAGCCAAAAAAAAAAAAAAAAAAAAAGCTTTTTATTAACAAAGTGTTCAGAAGGAGGCGACACTGTAAACAATGAGAGTTTCTGCTACCCGGACAATTTTGTTGCAGAAACAGCAGAAAGCACTCAGGTCGGACAGAGCCAAGGGCTGGAGGGATTTTTAAAATTACAAAAACCGAACCAAATCAAACCAAAACAAAAATCAAAACCAATGTCCAAGATTTCAAGTTTGCTAATAAAGATATGACATTCTCCTAAGATATGAGAGAGACTTGATCAATATATTTATATATTTATATTTGAAGAAGAAGAAACTATTTGATATACCAAGTCCATTTCATTAAAAATTACGAGATTTGGGGGATCCAGGGTGGCTCAGTGGTTTAGGTCTCTACCTTCGGCTCAGGTCATGATTTCAGGGTCCTGGGATGGAGCCCCACATCGGGCTCTCTGCTCAGCGGGGTGCCTGCTCCCCCACCCCTCTCTCTGCCTGCCTCTCTACCTACTTTTGATCTGTCAAATGGGTAAATAAGATCTTAAAAAAAGATTTACTAGGTGTGAAATACACCGAGCCTATGGGAAGGAAAATGATTTCACCTGATCTGACTAGGAAGTGGTTGAAGACTGAATTAAAGTGCTATAAAAAGAGTCAAGACCTGGGAAATATATGGGTAAAAAATCCCTAGAAAAACAGCAATAACTGGCTGCTCTGTATTGATCCAGATCCTGCGATAGGCAAAGAAGAGCTGGTTTTAGCCAGAGGATGATCTCCGTTTGTCTTCATGATCTGGCATTTCCTGCAAGCCAGGCATGGGGCTCTGCACTAGAGCTGCAAATGCTGGGGGGCCCTCACTGTCCCTTTTCACTTCTCAGGAGGACAACGGGCATGTCCATGGTGCAGTGTGACAGGTTTTACCACAGGGAGATAAAAGACTGCCAAGGGTAGGTTGGAGCTGGGAAAAGGCACTTAGGAACAGATTTTGAGGGGAGGTGATAGACAAGGGCAAAGTGAAGAATGAGGATGAGTGTGTCAAGTTTCAAAGTGCCAGGAGGCAGCACAGTGTATTCGGGAATCTACAGCAAGTTCATGACAACGGACAGCTGACCTGGCAGCATCACCTGGGGATGGAGGCTGAGCCTCAGGGTTAACACTGGGGGTGAGATGGTTTGTATATTATGCCTAGGAGGTGACGTACTACACTGTCGGGGCACAGGGAGCTACCGGAGGATTTTAAATAACAGAATCGTAACCATAATAGAGTATTTAATTGCATCCTAGATTTCATCAAGGGTAAGATGCACTATAGTTTATGTTCGACTAAGAAAGAGAAATGCTGTCAGTTAAACTAGGATATGTCATCAAGTGCAAGAGTTATAGAATGGGGGTGGGACAAATCTTAGAACAAGTAAACTGTGGTACTAGAATAATTAAGAAATGTCGAACACTTGGATCAACTAAAAAAGTGATTATTGCTTACCATGTGCCCCAAACTATATTAAGTCTTAGAACAAGAGACGATTTCATCTTGAAGCCCCGCATCTGTTAGACCCAAGGTACAGAGGGCAGTAGCCAACGACCAGCAGGCCCCACGTGCCATGTGCAGACTCGAAGAGCAACTGCCTTTGAGAGAGGAAACGCTTGAGAGTGGGCTTTCTGAGGTAGAGAATTACTAGCTGGGAAAGTTGGAAAATTGACACAGAATCAGAATTGATGCCCCTACATGACAGAGTTGGTGAAACTTTCCTTCTCAGATATCTTGAGTCTCCTCAGATGTGTATTTTTCATTTTGGACAGAGCATTCAGGATAAATATGATCTGTTCGATTTCCTGGTTCTCTCATCAGGAGTGTTTCTTGGCTTCACTGGCTCAAGTAAGGGTTTTGATACTCCAGGGTAAATCCTGACAAAAGCAAAACACGGTATCTATGAAAAACTAACCACTCAGAAGAGAACAACAGATAAAAGGCCAGGCCGACCTGACCCTGCAGGATCGGTAAGGTTGGTCCAGCAACAGGGGTAGAGGGTAAGTGCCCATCCTCTGCTAGAAGAGCTAGAGAAGACCCCTTCTGGAGAGACCACCAGGAGAGGAGAGCAGTAGGTGCTGATGATGAAGAATATTTTAATCAGCAGAGGAGGTTAAAATGACAAAGTTCCAGGATCAGAGTAAACATATGGGATTAAAAAAAAAATAAGAAATAAATTTTTTTTGAAAGGACTTTTTTTTTTAAGGACTTTAAACAAAGGTCCTTTTTAAGAGACAGTTGGCTGTTTAAACCAAAAGTACAACTCACTGAGAGAATCGCCGCATTATTTATTGGGGTAGAAAGGACCTGGAATGTAGAAAGACCCATTCTGCAGAGGAAAAAATAGAATCACTAACAGGCCTCATGCCTTGCACAGCCAGTGGCTAGAATCCCTGCCTCATGAGACCCTGTGCTAGAAGGCCGCTAGAACCATCTCAACTATGTTCGTCTTTCTTGGAAGCCAACAAGTGTTTGCCCAGTTAAGAGCATGGTAACAATCAGTCACGTTATGTTAAAATGTTTGTCGATATCTTTAAAAGCCTTGTCAAGTTCCTTTTTGAGTAACCCTCACCCCACCCTTAGAGAAATTGATCTGTGGTTCACCTCTTTGAAATACCTCATTGTTGTTCCACATTTACCATAGCCAAAAAAAAAAAAAAAAAGCTTTTTATTAACAAAGTGTTCAGAAGGGGGCGCCACTGAAAACAATGAGAGTTTTTGCTGCCCCGACAGTTTTGTTGCAGATACAGCAGAAAGCACTCAGGTCAGACAGGGCCAAGGGCTGGAGGGATTTTTAAAATATCAAAACCGAACCAAATCAAAGCAAAACAAAAATCAAAACCAATGTCCAAGATTTCAAGTTTGCTACTAAAGGTATGACATTCTCCTAAAACATGCGAGTGACTTGATCAATATATTTATATATTTATATTTGAAGAAGAAGGAACTATTTGATGCAGCCAATCCACGTTGATTAAAAATTACGAGATATGGTGGCTCCTGGGTGGCTCAGTGGTTTAGGCCTCTGCCTTCGGCTCAGGTCATGAATTCAGGGTCCTGGGATGGAGCCCCACATTGGGCTCTCTGGGCAGCGGGGAGCCTGCTCCCCCACCCCTCTCTCTGCCTGCCTCTCTACCTACTTGTGATCTGTTAAATGGGAAAAAAAGGTTAAGTTTCTGTACCAAAATAAATTTGCAGGGAGAAAGGAGTGCAGTATGTGTGGAAGTGGGGTTATCAATCAAGTCAATAATTCAGGAACATATGATGGTGTTTTTAGCATGCTGGGTGGTAATAGAAGTGGTGAGATATGGTTTTTATTTTGCATCTATTTTGATGGTGAATATTCTGGTGAACAGGATGGGGTATGTGCAGGACAGACAATATCAACATTTATTTTACCTGCACAAACAGAAAAGTGGAGTCTTCATTCCCTGATATGGAGAGAATTCTGAGTTCAAATGTTCTTTCTGATTAAATGGCATAGTGATGATGTGTATTTAGTAAGACAGCGAAAGAGAGCAGTATGCATAATGTTAAGCGGTAAGACATTATAATACATTTGAACATCAAAAAACGTTGTGTTGGATCATTTGTTTATGTGAGTAAATAAATGAATAAAGCTTCTTGGGGTTCTGATAGAGGTAAAGAAGACTACTATATGATCCAAAGGGGCACGTGCACCAAATGTTTATAGCAGCAATATCCACAATAGCCAAACTATGGAAAGAACCTTGATGTCCATCAACAAATGAATGATATATATATATATATATATATATATATATATATATATATATGTGTGTGTGTGTGTGTGTGTGTGTGTGTGTGTGTGTGTGTGTGTGTGATGGAATACTATGCAGCCATCAAAAGAAATGAAATCTTGCCATTTGCGATGGAATGGATGGAACTAGAGGGTATTATGCTTAGCAAAATGAGTCAACCAGAGTAAGACACTATCATATGATTTCCCTGATATGAGGAAATGGAGGTGCAATGTGGGGGGTTTGGGGGACAGGAAAAGAGTAAATGAAACAATATGGGATCGAGAGGGAGACAAACCATAAGAGACTCTTTATCTCACAAAACAAACTGAGAGTTGCCAGGGGGGTGAGGAGGGTAGGGAGAGGGTGGTGGGGTTATGAACATTGGGGGGGGTGCTGTGAAGTGTGTAAACCTGGCGATTCACAGACCTGTACCCCTGGGGCTAATAATACATTATATGTTAATTAAAAAAGAAGAAGAAGAAGAAGACTACTATTAATCCAATGCTATGGTTTTCAGCAAAGAGTGTGTAATCAGGCATATTTTATTAAAGTATCCAAGTAAAATGATGGTCGAACATTGGAATAACAGAAAACATAAAAATCAGAGATTTTAAAAAGAGATATGGGACAGTGTAGAGAATATAGTCAATGATATTATAATACTGTTATATGGTGACAGATGGTGGCTATATTTGTAGTGATCATAGAATAATGTATGGAGATATTGAAAACCTGAAACCAATGTAACACTGAATATCAACTATACTCAAATAAAAGAATAGTAAAAATAAAACATTTAAATTTAAAAATATAAAAAGAGGGACAAGAATTTGAAAAGTGAATTCAAAAAGAGTAAAGATGAGGCTAAGACATACTTTGAACCTTGAGGAAAACAACATTTTGAAAATTCTTCCCATTTTGAGAAAACTCAAATGAATCAATACCATAAAAGAACCCATTTTACCTGAGAGATGTAATGAATGCTCAAGAAATAATTTTATGACAGGATAATTCTTCCCTCTGAAACAGCATACAGAAACCAGGGGAAACACTTGGAAGCAAAATAAACTATACTGAAAATAAGAATCAGGAAAAAGATAAATGATGAAAGATAAGAAAATTAGACCTGCGACAGAGATCTAGTGAAGAGAATTTTTAGCTTGTGGTTTAATGTTTTTGAGGATAATCTAGAGTTCATAACTGCCTTGAGACAGGCCGGTTGTAGGCAGTTTAGGCAGACCCCTAAGACAGGCCTACTTTGGGCAGGTGGTGTTGGAGGAGGCCATTGGGCTGGACAAAGACAAATCCAACCATTTGACTAAAGTGTCTGTGAAGATGTTGAAGTCAGATGCAACAGAGAAAGACCTGTCAAACATAATCTCAGAAATGGAGATGATGAAGATGATTGGACAGCACAAGGACACCATCAACATGCTGGATCCTGCACACAGGACGGTCCTTCGTACACTCTCACGGAATATGCCTCCAAAGACAACATACATGAGTACCTGCAGGCCCAGAGGCCTCCTGACCTGGAGTACTGTTACAATATCAGCCACAATGCAGCAGAGCAACTCTCCTCCAAGGACCTGGCATCCTGTGCCTACCAGGTAGCCTGAGGCATGGAGTACCTTGCCTCCAAGAAGTGCATACACCAAGACCTGGCCACCAGGGAAGTGCTGGTGACAAAGGACAACATGATAAAGATCTCAGACTTCAACCTTGCCAGAGATATCACCACATCAGTTACTATAAAAAGACTACCAACAGTGGACTGCCTTTGAAGTGGATGATCCCTAAGGCCATGTTTGGCCAGATCTACATCCACAAGAGTGACTTCTGGTCTTTTGGGGTGATCCTGTGCAAAATCTTTACTCTGGAAGCCTTCCATAACCTGGAGTGCCTGTGGAGGTGGTTTTCAAGCTGCTGAAGGAGTCATTTGATGGATAAGCCAATGAGTGCACCAGAGAGTTATACACAATAATGAGGGGTGGCTGGCATGTGGTACCTTCAAGCTGCTGGTAGAAGACCTGGATCATATTGTGGCCTTGAACTCCAACCAGGAGTAACCGGACCTGTCCTTGGCCCTGGAACAATACTGTCTATGCTTTCCCAACACCCAAAGCTCCACCTGCTCCTCAGAGAAGAATTCCACCTTCTCTCATGTGCCGTTGCCCAGGGAGGCCTATCTGCCCTGACACCCAGCCCAGCTTGCCAATGGTGGACTCAAATGACTAGTATCCCTATTACTCCTGTCCAGATTCTGTCATAAGCTGTAACCCTTACCCCACACCCTCCCTGAAAGACTCACTGCCTTCTCCTTTGTCCCTTTCCTACTGGCAGGAGCCAGCTGCCTACCTGAGGCCTTCACCCCTTGAAGTTCACCTCTCTTCCCCTTCCTCTTCCTCCTCCTTACAACCTGCTCATGAAAGAAAGGCACAGAGAGGCAGGTACTTGCTCGTGGCTACTTCCTTCCCTCCCATATGTTGGACCAAGACCCCTCCCTGGCATCTGGTACTGCCGGGACGTCGAGGGAGTGGGAGATGAGGCATGCCAGTGAAACCTGTCGGAGCTCTCCGGTTTTGGTTTTGTCTGCTTAGCATAACATGTAAGACTGAGTTCTGGTGGCAGGGACCTTGTCCTTGGGGCTATAGCACTAGCGAGGGGATGTCAACTGCTCTGGGCCTTGGCTAAGAGCAGCCCCTGCTCCAGAGATATGGTGCCAAGGGCTTATTAATTATGATACTAATTTGCTTTGCTGACCAAATGCCTGGTATCAACAGATGGGAAGGCAAAGACTGGAAGCAGTGTTGTGACCATGGGGTCCAGCCCCAAACTATGAAGAAAACACAAAGTGTATAAATCTGAGTAAGTATATATTTACACACCTCTTTAAATAGGTTGTTATCAAAGATTTAATCAATGGGTAATATGCTTCTCATGGCTGGGAAGCATCAGTTGCCATATATTAAAAACAAAGAAAAGAGGTGTCTGGGTGGCTTCCTCCGTAAGTGTCCCTTCTTTTCAGGCCATGATCCCAGGGTCCTGGGATGGAGCCCCACATCTGGCTCTCTGCTCAGTGGGAAACCTGCTTCTCTCTTTCCCTCTGTCCTGCTTATAGTTCCTCTTCCTGTCTCTCTGTCTGTCAAATAAATAAAATATTAAAAAAAAGAAAAAAATGATTTTAAAAGGTCTGTTTTTTTTCTTAATTTTCTAGGGGTGCCTGGATGACTCAGTTGTTTAAGCAGATGTTTGCCTTTGGCTGAGGTCATGATTCCAGTGTACAGTGATCCAGCCCTGCATGGGACTACTTGCACCCCGAGGAGCTTGCTTCTTCCTCTCCCTTTGCACGTTATTCCTCCCGCTTATGTGCTTCCTCTCTCTCTCTCTCTCTTGCTGTCAATAAACAAAATAAAATCTTTTACTAAATAAATTAATAAATAAATCTACTTTCAGTTTAGGTCCCTTAACAAAAATTGCTACTGCTTCATTTAAAAAAAAAAAAAGATAATTTAGAAAGATGCTTCCAGAGCTAAAAAGCTGTTTTTTATTTTTCAGGATTAAATATAGAAGTGCTTTATAAAGTAAAAGAAAAAATATGCTATATTAACACTAATCACACTATACCTTTGGTGGTTATATCAAGATAATGAAAAGTGATTTTAAAGCAAATTTCATTATCAGACATAAAGATCAAGTCAAAATTACAGAAGAGTAAAAGGATGAATTTATCAGGGAGTATAATAATTCTTGACTTTTAATACTTAATAACAGATTTGGGGATATATAGGGAAAAACTAAGAACAAAAATCATAACTTCTACCTTAGAAGAGAAATGGAAAAAAGTTTCAACACCTTTATTTTGAGATTTTATAGACAAATGGTCATCAAATTGGTAAGATATGTAAGACTTGAACAAAATTATCAACTAACTAGATATGCTTGATATTACAGATCACTCCCAACAACCGCAGACTACATATATCTTAAGCCATGATTTTCTTTGCAAAGGTCAACATTGATAATGTTCCAGTCATACCTCCGTGTACCAAGAAAGAAGTAGCATATTTCTTGAAAGACACAGCTATCAAAGCTCCATTGAGAAACCGTAAAGATGGAGAAGGGATTTGCAAATTATATATCTGATAATGGACATCAACTCTGATTATTAAAAAATGAATAAAAATCAAAAATCTTACTAAAACCAAACAGAGTATCCAATTTTACATGTGAAGAAAATTATTGAAGAGACATGTCACCAAAAGGATATGGATGGCTTATAAGCACATGACAAATTTCTCAACATTTAGACATTAAAGAAATACAAATTAAAATCATAATGAGACATGCTTACATATCTATTAGAATGGCTAAAATTATAAAGGCTAATTGTACTTCGTCTGAGCTAGATTGAGAAGCAACAAAAAATCTAAACTGTTGTTGGCATATATCATGATACCACCACTTTGGAAAATAGTTTGAAAATTTTTTTAAATGCAAAATACGTTGCAGTTACACCAATAGCCATTTTACTTCCAGGCATTTAACAAAGAGAAACAAACGCTATGTTCGTACAAGGACTTGTATATGAATTTCATAGCAGCTTTATTTTTAAGAATTGAAAACAGTGGAAATGTTCATCAATGTCCATCAATAGAGCAAAGACAAATTATGATCTATTCATTAAAGAGATTACTATTCAACATCAAAATGAACTATTTACAATTGGAGATTCTCAAAGTAATGATGCTGAGAAAAGAAAACCCAGGCAATGAATAGAATATACTGTGTGATTCCATGACTATAAAAACAATCTAGAAAATACAAATTTATATAAAGTCACAGTCATCAAATATATTGGTGTGATTTTAGTGCCTTCTTCTGTGCTCCCATAGCTTCCTACACTTGGATCTCCAAGCATTTGTTACACCATGTGAAAATATGAACTCTTTTTCTTTATTCTGTCTTACTAGAATAAGAATCCTTGAAATTTTATGGACATTTGAACTCTCAGTTATTAGTAGAAATTCTATCACACAGTAAGTTTTCAAATATAAAGCCACAGTTTTACAATGACTTCTAAGCTTTTACATGATCTAGCCACTCATTTAACCTCTGTGACCTCTTTCCCTGCTACTCTTCAGTCCCTCACAGTGGCCTCCTTGCTATTCCTCAGATATGCCAGGCACGATCCAACCTAATGGCCTTCAAGATAGCCAATTCCTTTGTCTGGAGTGACCTTATTGCTGATAGTTCTGGGCAAATTCATCACCTTTCCATACGTTTGTTCAATTGTCAGCTTCATTGTAACTAACCTGATCTTCCTATTAAAATTCTTACCTCCCCATCCCCTGCCTAGCAACCTTGATTTTTCTTACCCTGATCTAATTTTTCTTTTTCCCCATTGCACTCATCATTTTTGAATGCACTATGCAATTTTTATTCAGGTTTATAGCTTTTAATTGTCTCACCCATTAAAATAAACGTTCTACAAAGCCAAGTATTTCATTTACCAGTGTAGTCTGAAGTAATATCTGCCATATAATAGACAGTAGACAATTGGTAAATTTCAGAATAAATTAATGTTGAGAGTATACTGAATTTCATAAGTCATTTCAATATTTTTTCCAAAAAATAAACTATGTAAAACATACCTTAAATTTACTTTCAAAATATTTTATAGCATATAATGAACAAAATAAGACAAAATAAGAGAAAAAAACCCAAAATAAGCAAAAGCCTTAAAGAAACAATCATATGAATAACCATTTCAAACCTACTTAAAAATTGCATAATACCACACTCCTAGATCCTCTCTGAATGCTCTAAAATAACCCTTCAAAAGAAATACATTTTTTAAAATAACAGATATTTTGGCAAATAATTTAACAAAATAAAAGTTTCATTCATCTATGTAGATCATAATAAATGTTTTTAATAAGCATGAAATTATAACTCTGAAGTGTGCTAAAATGAAACCACCTGCTAAGGGTGAGAGAACAAAAATAAACATCATTTTTCCAAATAAGAGGAATTTATTACCTTTGAATCAACGCATGTGGATTTGTTCAAAGTGGCAATAAAGGAATATGAAAACACAATCCATAGAAAGTCATATTTTAGATTTCTAAAAGACTTCAAAGTGAAGAGTATATATTTTTTAAATGCTACATAATGCTACATAATGAGAAGTTGACAGGTTGTGACAAATAGCATTTTAAAAGCTCTACTCATAATGGAACAGAAGGTGTCATTTCCCTATAATTTTATATATGTCATTAATTTACTATATTTGGATACAACACATTACCAAACAGATGTTCATCAAAGACTAAATCATTTTTAATGGAACATAATAATTTGAACCTACATCTATTAATCACTTTTTTTGATCTAACATTTATAGTCTCGCTAAAGAATTTATCAGATATTGACAAATTTAAAAAATATATAGGATAAAAAGTCGTGTTTGTAAAAGTAGATTTTCTTGAAATTTGCATTTAAATGAAAATATTTGCTGATATTTTTAAGACTTTAAATGTAATTTTTTATATATCTGACCTATCAGATGACATAAAATTTTTGGAGAAAATATGACTTAATTTTTTGATCTTGCTGAAGGTATTAATAAAGATCAACTGCTGGAATTATTTGTATTGTTATATCTGAGTTAATAAACATGAATAACTGGTATAAAATATGTTTTTTAAAAAATTTTATTTATTTCCTTGACAGAGATCACAGGAAGGCAGAGGGGCAGGCAGAGAGAGAGGAATGGAAGCAGGCTCCCTTCTGAGCAGAGAGCCCACTGTGGGACACAATCCCAGGAACCTGGAATCATAACAAAGAAATGATGATAAATTCCTTAAAAGACTCAAAGTTGCTCTTGACTGGTATGTTTCAAGCTCTATTCCTGGTTTGCGGACAGTTTTTAACAGGCCTGTCACTGTAGAAATCAGCTGGATGTTTAGAGGCTATCAGAACTGTGCAAAACCTTGGAGGGGTAAAGATTGAAAATCCTTTAGAGAGATTAGCTCCTTAAGACATTATTCATCCACACATTTTCCTCTAGACCATTAAGGCTGATGGATGAGGGGCACCTGAGGGGCTCTCTCATCATGTGGGTGGTGGGTTAAGCCTCTGCCTTCATCTCAAGTCATGGTCTCTGGGTCCTGGGATCCAGCCCCACATCGGGCTCTGCTCAAAAGGAAGCCTGCTTCCCTCCCTGCTTGCCTGCCTCTCTGCTTACCTGTAATCTCCCTCTCTCTCTCTCTCTCTGTGTCCAATAAATAAATAAAATCTAAAAAAAAAAGGCTGATGGATGCTAAATTATGAAAACTGTTCCCTCCAAATGATGCTTCTTCATAAGGTTTTAATAATTTAAAATTGTAAGAATTTAAAATTGAAACTTGATCGTAGGATTTATCTTATACAATAACAATAAGTGATGGCAGTTATTATTAGTTCTGAAGTATTTGTGATTCTGAATTCTTGACCTCATTAGTAAATTTATTTTTAATAAATTATTTAATATATAATAATATTTATTATATATATTATGGATAACATATATAATATATATAATAAATGCATTCATTCATTATTTATTTATTATTTATTATTATTATTTATTCATTTATTAACTCAAACACAAGAAAATGAATGACCTGATTGAAAAATTGGCAAGGACTGGAACAGACACCTCACTTAAGAAGATATTGAGATGGCAATAATGATATGAACAGATGCTGTGATGATCACAGCATGTCTAATTAAGGAATTGTAAATTAAAAGAACATGAGGGGCGCCTGGACAGCTCAGTGGGTTAAGCCACTGCCTTTGGATCAGGTCATGATCTCAGGGTCCTGGGATCGAGTTCCACGTTGGGCTCTCTGCTCAGCAGGAGCCTGCTTCCCTTTCTCTCTCTCTCTGACTGCCTCTCTGTCTTCTTGTGATCTCTCTCTGTCAAATAAATAAATAAAATCTTTTTAAAAAATAAATAAATAAATAAGACAATCATATATCACTACACATCTATTAGAATGGCTAAAATCCAAAATACAGACAACATAAAATGCTTTTGACGATGAGGAACAAGAGAAACTCTCATTCATTCTGGTGAGAACACCAAAATGGTGCTACCACTTTGGAAGACAGTTTGGCAGTTTCTTACAAAACTAAACATATTCTTACCATATGATCCAGCAATCGTGCTCCTTGGTACTCACCCAAAAGAGCGACAACTTTGTGTACACAGAATCCTGCATGTAAACCTGTGTTTGTAACAGCTTTACCCATAAGTGCCAAGAGTTGGAAATAACCAAGATGTCCTTCAGGAAGAGAATGGATAGATAAACTGTGGTCCATTGAAACAATGGGATATGATTCAGCGATAAAGAGAAATGGCTATCAAGCAATGAAAAGACAAGGAACAAACTTAAAATCTGTCATAATAAGAGAAAGAAGTCAATTTGAAAAAGCTTCATGTTGCAAGGTTCCAACTATATGACCTTCTAGAAAAGGCAGAACTATGCAAATGGAATAAAGGTCAGCGGTTTGTAGCAGTTAGGAGAGGAGGAGGATGAACAGGCAGAGCACAGAGGATTTTTAGGCCAGTGAAAATGTTCTGTATGATATGCATGATATTTTAGATATATATCACTACACATTTGTCAAAATGCATAAGATACTATACCAAGAGTGAACTCTATGAGAAAAGGTTTTTTTAAGATTTTATTTATTTATTTGACAGGCATCAAAGCAGGCAGAGAGGCAGGCGGGGAAAGCAGGGGTTGGGGGAAAGCAGGCTCCCTGCCAAGCAGAGAGTCTGGTCTGGGGCTCGATCCCAGGACCGTGAGATTATGACCTGAGCCGAAGGCAGAAGCCTTAACCCACTGAGCCACCCTGGTGCCCCACCAAGAGTGAACTCTAATGTAAACTGTGGACTTTGGTGTGATAATGATGTGTCAGTGTACGGTCAGTGAGCATGAAAAATTATCACCGTGGTTCAGGATGTTGATAATGGGGAAGGCTATGTGTATGTGGGGAAAGGGAATTTTACTTTGATCCCCAAACTACTCTAAAAAATGCAGTCTGTTAAAAAAAAACTTTATAATGCAATATAATACAAAACAAGAATGCATATCAAGAGAGAAATAATGTTTAAAGGGAACAAAGAACTTCGGTAATGTGTACCTAGGGATTTTGATTGCACATTTGTAGGAAGTTCACATTGTCATTAGCAATTGTTTATCTGTGAAGTAGAAGTAACATAAAGAGTGTTGAAAACTCAAAAACGCAACACTAAAAAAATGCCATCTATGGGCTCTTAAAAAATGGAACAAAATTTGCTTGGCTTTTTAAGCGTTGTGGGGAATGAAGGGACAGAATTTAAATTCAGCTTCATAAAAGATTGGATAATATGTTTCTACAAAGAAGGCTCCTCTGAGTAACATAGAAATGAACATGGTAGCTGAAAGTGGAAAAAAGGTTACATCTCTTGTGAGCTCACGTTCTCTACAACCCTGTCACTAAGTGGAGATAGTAACTGTTCGATGAATAGCAAATGGTAGTCTTTCAGATCCCCGGGATTTACACTAAGAATCGTGAATGGATTTTTAAAAAAATATGTAAAGAATGTCTACAGTGCAAGTACCTGGAAATAACTGACATTTTGGAGAGATTATTTTAATCAGCAGAGAAGGTAAAAATGAAAAAAGTTCCACGATCAGAGTAAACATATGGGATTAAAAAATAAAAGATAAAAAAAAAAATTTTAAAGGACTTTTTCTTTAAAGGACTTTACACAAAAGTCCTTTTTAAGAGACAGTTGGCTATTTAAACCAAAAGTACAACTCACTAAGAGAATCACCGCATTATTTATTGGGGTAGAAAGACCTGGAATGTGGAAAGGCCCATTCTGCAGAGGAAAAAATAGAATCACTAATAGGCCTCATGCCTTGCACAGCCAGTGGCTAGAATCCCTGCCTCATGAGACCCTGTGCTAGAAGGCCGCTAGAACCATCTAGAACTACGTTAGTCTTTCTTGGAAGCCAACAAGTGTTTGCCCAGTTAAGGGCACAGTAACAATAAGTCACGTTAAGTTATAATGATTATAGATATCTTTAAAAGCCTTGTCAAGTTCCTTTTTGAGTAACCCTCACCCCACCCTTAGAGAAATTTATGTGTGGTTCACCTCTTTGAAATACCTCATTGTTCTTCCACATTTACAATAGTCAAAAGAAAAAAAAAAAAACTTTTTATTAACAAAGTGTTCAGAAGTTGGCGCCACTGTAAACAATGAGAGTTTCTGATGCCTGTACAGTTTTGTTGCAGAAACAGCTGAAAGCACTCAGGTGAGAGCGAGCCAAAGGCTGGTGGGATTTTT
>NW_028134980.1:0-109525 GCF_964662115.1 Mustela nivalis | reverse complement strand
AGCCTGCCGAGGCACGAACAGCAGGCCATGAGAAGACAAGTGTCCTCTGCTCCCTGTGCGGAGAGATTGAAGCCTGGCTGCTAAGGAGACATGAGGGGACGACAAGGGCATGGGTGAGTGCTCCACTCTGAGGAAGGAGTGTGGGCAGAAGGCAGGCCTGTCCTGTGCCTCTGTTACCAAGGGGACAGCATCTCCTTGGCCACCTGTCCCAAGGGCAGACTTGGGCTTGCCACCAGATGCCATACCCGGAACTCGCAGAAACATCCCCATGGAGAAACGTGCAGTCATTGCCGTCTTCCACCAAGATGTGGCAGCATTGTGGGTGGCAGGGGGTGTGCCGGGGAAAGAGTGGAGACAGTCCTCACCGTTCCCCATCCCTGTGCTCGGGCACTGTGCAGGGATCCTGTCGCCTCTTCTCTCCTGTGGTGAAGGCACTGGCCTTGACCCCGAGTCTGCCCGAGCGCCGGAGTAAAAGGCAAAGCCTTACCTACGCCAGGAGATGGTAATAGGCATAGAGTGCCATGCTAGGCCACGCACGCTGCTGCAGGGTTGTGACTGTGTCTGCTTAGTTCGGCTTAGCAAGGTGAACCCCGGGCGCGAACTTGGAGCCCGGGAAAGCAAGGCCCAAGAGGCACCAGCTCTCCCGCGGCTCTTCTTTCCTGCCGCGACAGAGCGAACGACCAAAGCCTTGCTGAGGAAGCAGCAGGCTGAGCGAAGTGCGGTTCGCGCCAAGCTGAAAACCTCTGCGAAAGCATGGCAGTCGCTGGGAAATCAGAGTCGGTTCTGTGGGCTGCTTTTGTTGCTTGCCTTAGCCTAGTATTCGCAGCACGATGGGAAAAACCCGCATAGAGCGAAAGCCTCTTTGCCGGGGAATCCCCTCTAAGAAAGCACAGCATTCTTTGGGAAATCAGAGTCGCGTCTGTGGGATGCTGCCTGCCGCTTTCCGGAGCTAGTCTCCACACCACGGTGGAATAAACCCGCATAGAGCGAAATTCTCTTTTCCTGGGCATCCGCTCTGCCTGAGAGAGAAGCGCGGTGGTGCCTGTGGAAAGAGCCTTAAGGAAATGGACACATCTCTCCCTGCGGATGAAGGAAGCCTGGCTGCTAAGGAGACACGAGGGGAAGATTAGGGCAGGGGAAAGGGCTCCACTCTGAGGAAGGTGTCTGGGCAGAAAGCATGCCTGTCCTGAGCCTTTGGGCCCAAAGAGAAAGCAGCTCCTTGGCCACCTGACCGTGGTGGAGCCATGGGCTTGCCACCAGGCGCCTACCCTAAACTCGAGAAACAACTCCCAGAAAGACCTGGCCATCAGATGCCGTCTTCCTCCAGGATGTAGAAGCTTGGAGGAGGCACGGGGTTTAAGGGGAAGGAGTGGGGACAGTCCCCCAAAGCTCCCTATTTAGTGCACTGGCGGTGTGCAGGGATCCTGTCTCCTCTGCTTTCCTGTGGGAGAAGCACAAGCCTAGTCCGCGAGTCGGCCTGAGCGCCAGAGTAAAAGGCCAAGCGATGCCTACACCGGGAGATGGTAGTGTGCATAGAGTGCCATCCTATGCTAAGCGCGCTACTGCACGGTTGTGACTGTGTCTGCTTAGTTCGGCCTGGCAGGGTGAACCCAGGACGCGAACATGGAGCCAGGGAAAGCAAGGCACCAGCTCTCCCGCAGGTCTTCTTCCCTGACGCGACAGAAGCCTTGCTGAGGAAGCAGTGGCGAAGTGCTGTTTGCTCCAAATCAAAGCCTCTGCGAAAGCACAGCATTCCCCGAGAAATGTTTTGGGGGCTGCTGCTGCGTGCCTGAGCCCAGTCTCGCGATGGGAGAAACCCGCATACAGCGAAAGACCCTTTGCCTGGGCATCTCCCCTAGGAAAGCACAGCATTCGTTGGGAAATCAGAGTTGGGTTTGTGGAGGCTGCTGCTGCTTGCCTAAGCGAGTCTCCGCAGCATGTTGGAAGATACCCGCATGGAGCGAAATCCTCTTTGCCCTAGCATCCTTTCTGCCTGAGAGAGAAGCATGGTTGCTCACGTCTGTCACCGCACTCCCCAGGAGCAAGTGTGGGGAAGGCACAGCACGCCGCCCCCGGGGAAGAGAAGGAGCCCTTGGCCTTGGGGTCGGGAAAATCACGGGAACAGGATAGCCTGCTGCGGCATGTAATGCAGGCCGGTGGCCAGACATGTGTCACCCGTTCCCTGTGCGGAGAGATGGAAGCCTGGCTGCTAAGGAGACATGAGGGGACGACTAGGGCAGGGGCGCGTGCTCCACTCTGAGGAAGGAGTGTGGGCAGAAGGCAGGCCTGTCCTGTGCCTCTGTTACCAAGGGGACAGCATCTCCTTAGCCACCTGTCCCAAGGGCAGACTTGGGCTTGCCACCAGGTGCCATACCTGGAACTTGTAGAAACAACCCCATGGAGAAACGGTCAGTCAGATGCCATCTTCCACCAAGATGTGGCAGCATTGTGGGTGGCAGGGGGTGTGCCGGGGAAAGAGTGGAGACAGTCCCCACCGTTCCCCATCCCAGTGCTCGGGCACTGTGCAGGGATCCTGTCGCCTCTTCTCTCCTGTGGTGAAGGCACTGGCCTTGACCCCGAGTCTGCCTGAGCGCCGGAGCAAAAGGCAAAGCCTTACCGACACCAGGAGATGGTAAAGGGCATAGAGTGCTTTGCTAGGCCATGCACGCTGCTGCAGGGTTGTGACTGTCTGCTTAGTTCGGCTTAGCAAGGTGAACCCCGGGCGCGAACTTGGAGCCCGGGAAAGCAAGGCCCAAGAGGCACCAGCTCTCCCGCGGCTCTTCTTTCCTGCCGCGACAGAGCGAACGACCAAAGCCTTGCTGAGGAAGCAGCAGGCTGAGCGAAGTGCGGTTCGCGCCAAGCTGAAAACCTCTGCGAAAGCATGGCAGTCGCTGGGAAATCAGAGTCGGTTCTGTGGGCTGCTTCTGTTGCTTGCCTTAGCCTAGTATTCGCAGCACGATGGGAGAAACCCGCATAGAGCGAAAGCCTCTTTGCCAGGGCATCCCCTCTGGGAAAGCACAGCATTCTTTGTGAAATCAGAGTCGAGTCTGTGGGATGCTGCCTGCCGCTTGCCGGAGCTAGTCTCCACCCCACGGTGGAATAAACCCGCATGGAGCGAAATCCTCTTTGCCTGGGCATCCGCTCTGCCTGAGAGAGAAGCGCGGTTTTGCCTGTGGAAAGAGCCTTAAGGAAATGGACACATCTGTCACTGTAGAGCGAAGGAAGCCTGGCTGCTAAGGAGACAGGAGGGGAAGATGAGGGCAGGGGAAAGAGTGGGGACAGTCCCCCAAAGCTCCCTATTCAGTGCACGGGCGGTGTGCAGGGATCCTGTCACCTCTCCTTTCCTGTGGGGAAAGCGCAGGCCTAGTCCGCGAGTCGGCCTGAGAGCCAGAGTAAAAGGCCAAGCGATTCCTACACCGGGAGATGGTAGTGTGCATAGAGTGCCATCCTAGGCTAAGAGCGCTACTGCACGGTTGTGACTGTGTCTGCTTAGTTCGGCCTGGCAGGGTGAACCCAGGACGCGAACATGAAGCCAGGGAACGCGAGGACCAAGAGGCACCAGCTCTCCCGCAGCTCTTCTTCCCTGACGCGACAGAAGCCTTGCTGAGGAAGCAGTGGCGAAGTGCTGTTTGCTCCAAACCAAAGCCTCTGCGAAAGCACAGCATTCCCCGAAAAATGTTTTGGGGGCTGCTGCTGCGTGCCTGAGCCAGTCTCGCGGTGGGAGAAACCCGCATACAGCGAAAGCCCCTTTGCCTGGGCATCTCCCCTAGGAAAGCACAGCATTCGTTGGGAAATCAGAGTTGGGTTTGGGGACGCTGCTGCTGCTTGCCTAAGCGAGTCTCCGCAGCATGTTGGAAGATACCTTCATGGAGCGAAATCCTCTTTGCCCTAGCATCCTTTCTGCCTGAGAGAGAAGCATGGTTGTTCACGTCTGTCACCGCGCTCCCCAGGAGCAAGTGTGGGGAAGGCACAGCACGCCGCCCCCGGGGAAGAGAAGGAGCCTTTGGCCTTGGAGTCAGGAAAATCTCGGGAACAGGATAGCCTGCCGCAACACGAAATGCAGGCCGGTGGCCAGACATGTGTCACCCGTTCCCTGTGCGGAGAGATGTAAGCCTGGATGTTAAGGAGACATGAGGGGACGACTAGGGCAGGGGCGCGTGCTCCACTCTGAGGAAGGAGTGTGGGCAGAAGGCAGGCCTGTCCTGTGCCTCTGTTACCAAGGGGACAGCATCTCTTTGGCCACCTGTCCCAAGGGAAGACTTGGGCCTGCCACCAGGGGCCATACCTGGAACTTGCAGAAACAACCCCATGGAGAAACGGTCAGTCAGATGCCATCTTCCAGCAAGATGTGGCAGCATTGTGGGTGACAGGGGGGTGCGGCGGGGAAGGAGTGGAGACAGTCTTCCACAATTCCCCATCCCAGTGCCCGGGCCGTGTGCAGGGATCCTGTTGCCTCCTCTCTCCTGTGGTGAAGGCACTGACCTAGAACCCGAGTCTGCCCGAGCGCCGGAGCAAAAGGCAAAGCCTTACCTAGGCCAGGAGATGGAATTAGGCATAGCGTGCCATGCTAGGCCACGCACGCTGCTGCAGGGTTGTGGCTTTGTCTGCCTAGTTCGGCTTAGCAAGGTGAACCCCGGGCGCAAACATGGAGCCCGTGAACTCAAGGCCCAAGAGGCACCAGCGCTCCCGCGTCTTTTCTTCCCTGCTGCGAAAGAGCGAATGATCAAAGCTTTGCTGAGGAAGCAGCAGCGAAGTGCGGTTCGCGCCAAGCTGAAAACCTCTGCGAAAGCATGGCAGTCTCTGGGAAATCAGAGTCCGTTCTGTGGGCTGCTTCTGTTGCTTGCCTTAGCCTAGTATTCGCAGCACGATGGGAGAAACCCGCATAGAGCGAAAGCCTCTTTGCCGGGGCATCCCCTCTGGGAAAGCACAGCATTCTTTGTGAAATCAGAGTCGGGTCTGTGGGATGCTGCCTGCCGCTTGCCGGAGCTAGTCTCCACCCCACGGTGGAATCAACCCGCATGGAGCGAAATCCTCTTTGCCTGGGCATCCGCTCTGCCTGAGAGAGAAGCGCGGTGGTGCCTGTGGAAAGAGCCTTAAGGAAATGGACACATCTCTCCCTGCGGATGAAGGAAGCCTGGCTGCTAAGGAGACACGAGGGGAAGATTAGGGCAGGGGAAAGGGCTCCAATCTGAGGAAGGTGTCTGGGCAGAAAGCATGCCTGTCCTGAGCCTTTGGGCCCAAGGAGACAGCAGCTCCTTGGCCACCTGACCGTGGTGGAGCCATGGGCTTGCCACCAGGCGCCTACCCTAAACTCGAGAAACAACTCCCAGAAAGACCTGGCCATTAGATGCCGTCTTCCTCCAGGATGTAGAAGCTTGGAGGAGGCACGGGGTTTAAGGGGAAAGAGTGGGGACAGTCCCCCAAAGCTCCCTATTCAGTGCACGGGCGGTGTGCAGGGATCCTGTCACCTCTGCTTTCCTGTGGGAGAAGCACAAGCCTAGTCCGCGAGTCGGCCTGAGCGCCAGAGGAAAGGGCCAAGCGATTCCTACACCGGGAGATGTTAGTGTGCATAGAGTGCCATCCTAGGCTAAGCGCGCTACCGCACGGTTGTGACTGTGTCTGCTTAGTTCGGCCTGGCAGGGTGAACCCAGGACGCGAACATGGAGCCCGGGAAAGCGAGGCCCAAGAGGCACCAGCTCTCCCGCAGCTCTTCTTCCCTGATGCGACTGAAATCTTGCTGAGGAAGCAGCGGCGAAGTGCTGTTCGCTCCAAACCAAAGCCTCTGCGAAAGCACAGCATTCGCTGAGAAAAGTTGTGCGGACTGCTGCTGCTTGCCTGAGCCCAGTCTCGCGGTGGGAGAAACCCGCATACAGCCAAAGCCTCTTTGCCTGGGCATCTCCCTTACGAAAGCACAGCATTCGTTGGGAAATCAGAGGTGGGTTTGGGGATGCTGCTGCTGCTTGCCTGAGCGAGTCTCGGCAACATGGTGGGAGATACCCGCATGGCGCGAAATCCTCTTTGCCCTAGCATCCTTTCTGCCTGAGAGAGAACCATGGTTGCACACGTCTGTCACCGCGCTCCCCAGAGCAATTTTCGGTAAGGCACAGCACGCCCTCCCCGGGGAAGAGAAGGATCCCTTGGCCTTGGGGTCTGGAAACGCTCGGGAAGCAGTATAGCCTGCCGAGGCACGAACAGCAGGCCATGAGAAGACAAGTGTCCTCTGCTCCCTGTGCGGAGAGATTGAAGCCTGGCTGCTAAGGAGACATGAGGGGACGACAAGGGCAAGGGTGAGTGCTCCACTCTGAGGAAGGAGTGTGGGCAGAAGGCAGGCCTGTCCTGTGCCTCTGTTACCAAGGGGACAGCATCTCCTTGGCCACCTGTCCCAAGGGCAGACTTGGGCTTGCCACCAGATGCCATACCCGGAACTCGCAGAAACAACCCCATGGAGAAACGGTCAGTCATTGCCGTCTTCCACCAAGATGTGGCAGCATTGTGGGTGGCAAGGGGTGTGCCTGGGAAAGAGTGGAGACAGTCCTCACCGTTCCCCATCCCTGTGCTCGGGCACTGTGCAGGGATCCTGTCGCCTCTTCTCTCCTGTGGTGAAGGCACTGGCCTTGACCCCGAGTCTGCCCGAGCGCCGGAGTAAAAGGCAAAGCCTTACCTACGCCAGGAGATGGTAATAGGCATAGAGTGCCATGCTAGGCCACGCACGCTGCTGCAGGGTTGTGACTGTGTCTGCTTAGTTCGGCTTAGCAAGGTGAACCCCGGGCGCGAACTTGGAGCCCGGGAAAGCAAGGCCCAAGAGGCACCAGCTCTCCCGCGGCTCTTCTTTCCTGCCGCGACAGAGCGAACGACCAAAGCCTTGCTGAGGAAGCAGCAGGCTGAGCGAAGTGCGGTTCGCGCCAAGCTGAAAACCTCTGCGAAAGCATGGCAGTCGCTGGGAAATCAGAGTCGGTTCTGTGGGCTGCTTTTGTTGCTTGCCTTAGCCTAGTATTCGCAGCACGATGGGAAAAACCCGCATAGAGCGAAAGCCTCTTTGCCGGGGAATCCCCTCTAAGAAAGCACAGCATTCTTTGGGAAATCAGAGTCGCGTCTGTGGGATGCTGCCTGCCGCTTTCCGGAGCTAGTCTCCACACCACGGTGGAATAAACCCGCATAGAGCGAAATTCTCTTTTCCTGGGCATCCGCTCTGCCTGAGAGAGAAGCGCGGTGGTGCCTGTGGAAAGAGCCTTAAGGAAATGGACACATCTCTCCCTGCGGATGAAGGAAGCCTGGCTGCTAAGGAGACACGAGGGGAAGATTAGGGCAGGGGAAAGGGCTCCACTCTGAGGAAGGTGTCTGGGCAGAAAGCATGCCTGTCCTGAGCCTTTGGGCCCAAAGAGAAAGCAGCTCCTTGGCCACCTGACCGTGGTGGAGCCATGGGCTTGCCACCAGGCGCCTACCCTAAACTCGAGAAACAACTCCCAGAAAGACCTGGCCATCAGATGCCGTCTTCCTCCAGGATGTAGAAGCTTGGAGGAGGCACGGGGTTTAAGGGGAAGGAGTGGGGACAGTCCCCCAAAGCTCCCTATTTAGTGCACTGGCGGTGTGCAGGGATCCTGTCTCCTCTGCTTTCCTGTGGGAGAAGCACAAGCCTAGTCCGCGAGTCGGCCTGAGCGCCAGAGTAAAAGGCCAAGCGATGCCTACACCGGGAGATGGTAGTGTGCATAGAGTGCCATCCTATGCTAAGCGCGCTACTGCACGGTTGTGACTGTGTCTGCTTAGTTCGGCCTGGCAGGGTGAACCCAGGACGCGAACATGGAGCCAGGGAAAGCAAGGCACCAGCTCTCCCGCAGGTCTTCTTCCCTGACGCGACAGAAGCCTTGCTGAGGAAGCAGTGGCGAAGTGCTGTTTGCTCCAAATCAAAGCCTCTGCGAAAGCACAGCATTCCCCGAGAAATGTTTTGGGGGCTGCTGCTGCGTGCCTGAGCCCAGTCTCGCGATGGGAGAAACCCGCATACAGCGAAAGACCCTTTGCCTGGGCATCTCCCCTAGGAAAGCACAGCATTCGTTGGGAAATCAGAGTTGGGTTTGTGGAGGCTGCTGCTGCTTGCCTAAGCGAGTCTCCGCAGCATGTTGGAAGATACCCGCATGGAGCGAAATCCTCTTTGCCCTAGCATCCTTTCTGCCTGAGAGAGAAGCATGGTTGCTCACGTCTGTCACCGCACTCCCCAGGAGCAAGTGTGGGGAAGGCACAGCACGCCGCCCCCGGGGAAGAGAAGGAGCCCTTGGCCTTGGGGTCGGGAAAATCACGGGAACAGGATAGCCTGCTGCGGCATGTAATGCAGGCCGGTGGCCAGACATGTGTCACCCGTTCCCTGTGCGGAGAGATGGAAGCCTGGCTGCTAAGGAGACATGAGGGGACGACTAGGGCAGGGGCGCGTGCTCCACTCTGAGGAAGGAGTGTGGGCAGAAGGCAGGCCTGTCCTGTGCCTCTGTTACCAAGGGGACAGCATCTCCTTAGCCACCTGTCCCAAGGGCAGACTTGGGCTTGCCACCAGGTGCCATACCTGGAACTTGTAGAAACAACCCCATGGAGAAACGGTCAGTCAGATGCCATCTTCCACCAAGATGTGGCAGCATTGTGGGTGGCAGGGGGTGTGCCGGGGAAAGAGTGGAGACAGTCCCCACCGTTCCCCATCCCAGTGCTCGGGCACTGTGCAGGGATCCTGTCGCCTCTTCTCTCCTGTGGTGAAGGCACTGGCCTTGACCCCGAGTCTGCCTGAGCGCCGGAGCAAAAGGCAAAGCCTTACCGACACCAGGAGATGGTAAAGGGCATAGAGTGCTTTGCTAGGCCATGCACGCTGCTGCAGGGTTGTGACTGTCTGCTTAGTTCGGCTTAGCAAGGTGAACCCCGGGCGCGAACTTGGAGCCCGGGAAAGCAAGGCCCAAGAGGCACCAGCTCTCCCGCGGCTCTTCTTTCCTGCCGCGACAGAGCGAACGACCAAAGCCTTGCTGAGGAAGCAGCAGGCTGAGCGAAGTGCGGTTCGCGCCAAGCTGAAAACCTCTGCGAAAGCATGGCAGTCGCTGGGAAATGAGAGTCGGTTCTGTGGGCTGCTTCTGTTGCTTGCCTTAGCCTAGTATTCGCAGCACGATGGGAGAAACCCGCATAGAGCGAAAGCCTCTTTGCCAGGGCATCCCCTCTGGGAAAGCACAGCATTCTTTGTGAAATCAGAGTCGAGTCTGTGGGATGCTGCCTGCCGCTTGCCGGAGCTAGTCTCCACCCCACGGTGGAATAAACCCGCATGGAGCGAAATCCTCTTTGCCTGGGCATCCGCTCTGCCTGAGAGAGAAGCGCGGTTTTGCCTGTGGAAAGAGCCTTAAGGAAATGGACACATCTGTCACTGTAGAGCGAAGGAAGCCTGGCTGCTAAGGAGACAGGAGGGGAAGATGAGGGCAGGGGAAAGAGTGGGGACAGTCCCCCAAAGCTCCCTATTCAGTGCACGGGCGGTGTGCAGGGATCCTGTCACCTCTCCTTTCCTGTGGGGAAAGCGCAGGCCTAGTCCGCGAGTCGGCCTGAGAGCCAGAGTAAAAGGCCAAGCGATTCCTACACCGGGAGATGGTAGTGTGCATAGAGTGCCATCCTAGGCTAAGAGCGCTACTGCACGGTTGTGACTGTGTCTGCTTAGTTCGGCCTGGCAGGGTGAACCCAGGACGCGAACATGAAGCCAGGGAACGCGAGGACCAAGAGGCACCAGCTCTCCCGCAGCTCTTCTTCCCTGACGCGACAGAAGCCTTGCTGAGGAAGCAGTGGCGAAGTGCTGTTTGCTCCAAACCAAAGCCTCTGCGAAAGCACAGCATTCCCCGAAAAATGTTTTGGGGGCTGCTGCTGCGTGCCTGAGCCAGTCTCGCGGTGGGAGAAACCCGCATACAGCGAAAGCCCCTTTGCCTGGGCATCTCCCCTAGGAAAGCACAGCATTCGTTGGGAAATCAGAGTTGGGTTTGGGGACGCTGCTGCTTCTTGCCTAAGCGAGTCTCCGCAGCATGTTGGAAGATACCTTCATGGAGCGAAATCCTCTTTGCCCTAGCATCCTTTCTGCCTGAGAGAGAAGCATGGTTGTTCACGTCTGTCACCGCGCTCCCCAGGAGCAAGTGTGGGGAAGGCACAGCACGCCGCCCCCGGGGAAGAGAAGGAGCCTTTGGCCTTGGAGTCAGGAAAATCTCGGGAACAGGATAGCCTGCCGCAACACGAAATGCAGGCCGGTGGCCAGACATGTGTCACCCGTTCCCTGTGCGGAGAGATGTAAGCCTGGATGTTAAGGAGACATGAGGGGACGACTAGGGCAGGGGCGCCTGCTCCACTCTGAGGAAGGAGTGTGGGCAGAAGGCAGGCCTGTCCTGTGCCTCTGTTACCAAGGGGACAGCATCTCTTTGGCCACCTGTCCCAAGGGAAGACTTGGGCTTGCCACCAGGGGCCATACCTGGAACTTGCAGAAACAACCCCATGGAGAAACGGTCAGTCAGATGCCATCTTCCAGCAAGATGTGGCAGCATTGTGGGTGACAGGGGGGTGCGGCGGGGAAGGAGTGGAGACAGTCTTCCACAATTCCCCATCCCAGTGCCCGGGCCGTGTGCAGGGATCCTGTTGCCTCCTCTCTCCTGTGGTGAAGGCACTGACCTAGAACCCGAGTCTGCCCGAGCGCCGGAGCAAAAGGCAAAGCCTTACCTAGGCCAGGAGATGGAATTAGGCATAGCGTGCCATGCTAGGCCACGCACGCTGCTGCAGGGTTGTGGCTTTGTCTGCCTAGTTCGGCTTAGCAAGGTGAACCCCGGGCGCAAACATGGAGCCCGTGAACTCAAGGCCCAAGAGGCACCAGCGCTCCCGCGTCTTTTCTTCCCTGCTGCGAAAGAGCGAATGATCAAAGCTTTGCTGAGGAAGCAGCAGCGAAGTGCGGTTCGCGCCAAGCTGAAAACCTCTGCGAAAGCATGGCAGTCTCTGGGAAATCAGAGTCCGTTCTGTGGGCTGCTTCTGTTGCTTGCCTTAGCCTAGTATTCGCAGCACGATGGGAGAAACCCGCATAGAGCGAAAGCCTCTTTGCCGGGGCATCCCCTCTGGGAAAGCACAGCATTCTTTGGGAAATCAGAGTCGGGTCTGTGGGATGCTGCCTGCCGCTTGCCGGAGCTAGTCTCCACCCCACGGTGGAATCAACCCGCATGGAGCGAAATCCTCTTTGCCTGGGCATCCGCTCTGCCTGAGAGAGAAGCGCGGTGGTGCCTGTGGAAAGAGCCTTAAGGAAAGGGACACATCTGTCACTGTAGAGCGAAGGAAGCCTGGCTGCTAAGGAGACACGAGGGGAAGATGAGGGCAGGGGAAAGGGCTCCAATCTGAGGAAGGTGTCTGGGCAGAAAGCATGCCTGTCCTGAGCCTTTGGGCCCAAGGAGACAGCAGCTCCTTGGCCACCTGACCGTGGTGGAGCCATGGGCTTGCCACCAGGCGCCTACCCTAAACTCGAGAAACAACTCCCAGAAAGACCTGGCCATTAGATGCCGTCTTCCTCCAGGATGTAGAAGCTTGGAGGAGGCACGGGGTTTAAGGGGAAAGAGTGGGGACAGTCCCCCAAAGCTCCCTATTCAGTGCACGGGCGGTGTGCAGGGATCCTGTCACCTCTGCTTTCCTGTGGGAGAAGCACAAGCCTAGTCCGCGAGTCGGCCTGAGCGCCAGAGGAAAGGGCCAAGCGATTCCTACACCGGGAGATGTTAGTGTGCATAGAGTGCCATCCTAGGCTAAGCGCGCTACCGCACGGTTGTGACTGTGTCTGCTTAGTTCGGCCTGGCAGGGTGAACCCAGGACGCGAACATGGAGCCCGGGAAAGCGAGGCCCAAGAGGCACCAGCTCTCCCGCAGCTCTTCTTCCCTGATGCGACTGAAATCTTGCTGAGGAAGCAGCGGCGAAGTGCTGTTCGCTCCAAACCAAAGCCTCTGCGAAAGCACAGCATTCGCTGAGAAAAGTTGTGCGGACTGCTGCTGCTTGCCTGAGCCCAGTCTCGCGGTGGGAGAAACCCGCATACAGCCAAAGCCTCTTTGCCTGGGCATCTCCCTTACGAAAGCACAGCATTCGTTGGGAAATCAGAGGTGGGTTTGGGGATGCTGCTGCTGCTTGCCTGAGCGAGTCTCGGCAACATGGTGGGAGATACCCGCATGGCGCGAAATCCTCTTTGCCCTAGCATCCTTTCTGCCTGAGAGAGAACCATGGTTGCACACGTCTGTCACCGCGCTCCCCAGAGCAATTTTCGGTAAGGCACAGCACGCCCTCCCCGGGGAAGAGAAGGATCCCTTGGCCTTGGGGTCTGGAAACGCTCGGGAAGCAGTATAGCCTGCCGAGGCACGAACAGCAGGCCATGAGAAGACAAGTGTCCTCTGCTCCCTGTGCGGAGAGATTGAAGCCTGGCTGCTAAGGAGACATGAGGGGACACAAGGGCATGGGTGAGTGCTCCACTCTGAGGAAGGAGTGTGGGCAGAAGGCAGGCCTGTCCTGTGCCTCTGTTACCAAGGGGACAGCATCTCCTTGGCCACCTGTCCCAAGGGCAGACTTGGGCTTGCCACCAGATGCCATACCCGGAACTCGCAGAAACATCCCCATGGAGAAACGTGCAGTCATTGCCGTCTTCCACCAAGATGTGGCAGCATTGTGGGTGGCAGGGGGTGTGCCGGGGAAAGAGTGGAGACAGTCCTCACCGTTCCCCATCCCTGTGCTCGGGCACTGTGCAGGGATCCTGTCGCCTCTTCTCTCCTGTGGTGAAGGCACTGGCCTTGACCCCGAGTCTGCCCGAGCGCCGGAGTAAAAGGCAAAGCCTTACCTACGCCAGGAGATGGTAATAGGCATAGAGTGCCATGCTAGGCCACGCACGCTGCTGCAGGGTTGTGACTGTGTCTGCTTAGTTCGGCTTAGCAAGGTGAACCCCGGGCGCGAACTTGGAGCCCGGGAAAGCAAGGCCCAAGAGGCACCAGCTCTCCCGCGGCTCTTCTTTCCTGCCGCGACAGAGCGAACGACCAAAGCCTTGCTGAGGAAGCAGCAGGCTGAGCGAAGTGCGGTTCGCGCCAAGCTGAAAACCTCTGCGAAAGCATGGCAGTCGCTGGGAAATCAGAGTCGGTTCTGTGGGCTGCTTTTGTTGCTTGCCTTAGCCTAGTATTCGCAGCACGATGGGAAAAACCCGCATAGAGCGAAAGCCTCTTTGCCGGGGAATCCCCTCTAAGAAAGCACAGCATTCTTTGGGAAATCAGAGTCGCGTCTGTGGGATGCTGCCTGCCGCTTTCCGGAGCTAGTCTCCACACCACGGTGGAATAAACCCGCATAGAGCGAAATTCTCTTTTCCTGGGCATCCGCTCTGCCTGAGAGAGAAGCGCGGTGGTGCCTGTGGAAAGAGCCTTAAGGAAATGGACACATCTCTCCCTGCGGATGAAGGAAGCCTGGCTGCTAAGGAGACACGAGGGGAAGATGAGGGCAGGGGAAAGGGCTCCAATCTGAGGAAGGTGTCTGGGCAGAAAGCATGCCTGTCCTGAGCCTTTGGGCCCAAGGAGACAGCAGCTCCTTGGCCACCTGACCGTGGTGGAGCCATGGGCTTGCCACCAGGCGCCTACCCTAAACTCGAGAAACAACTCCCAGAAAGACCTGGCCATTAGATGCCGTCTTCCTCCAGGATGTAGAAGCTTGGAGGAGGCACGGGGTTTAAGGGGAAAGAGTGGGGACAGTCCCCCAAAGCTCCCTATTCAGTGCACGGGCGGTGTGCAGGGATCCTGTCACCTCTGCTTTCCTGTGGGAGAAGCACAAGCCTAGTCCGCGAGTCGGCCTGAGCGCCAGAGGAAAGGGCCAAGCGATTCCTACACCGGGAGATGTTAGTGTGCATAGAGTGCCATCCTAGGCTAAGCGCGCTACCGCACGGTTGTGACTGTGTCTGCTTAGTTCGGCCTGGCAGGGTGAACCCAGGACGCGAACATGGAGCCCGGGAAAGCGAGGCCCAAGAGGCACCAGCTCTCCCGCAGCTCTTCTTCCCTGATGCGACTGAAATCTTGCTGAGGAAGCAGCGGCGAAGTGCTGTTCGCTCCAAACCAAAGCCTCTGCGAAAGCACAGCATTCGCTGAGAAAAGTTGTGCGGACTGCTGCTGCTTGCCTGAGCCCAGTCTCGCGGTGGGAGAAACCCGCATACAGCCAAAGCCTCTTTGCCTGGGCATCTCCCTTACGAAAGCACAGCATTCGTTGGGAAATCAGAGGTGGGTTTGGGGATGCTGCTGCTGCTTGCCTGAGCGAGTCTCGGCAACATGGTGGGAGATACCCGCATGGCGCGAAATCCTCTTTGCCCTAGCATCCTTTCTGCCTGAGAGAGAACCATGGTTGCACACGTCTGTCACCGCGCTCCCCAGAGCAATTTTCGGTAAGGCACAGCACGCCCTCCCCGGGGAAGAGAAGGATCCCTTGGCCTTGGGGTCTGGAAACGCTCGGGAAGCAGTATAGCCTGCCGAGGCACGAACAGCAGGCCATGAGAAGACAAGTGTCCTCTGCTCCCTGTGCGGAGAGATTGAAGCCTGGCTGCTAAGGAGACATGAGGGGACACAAGGGCATGGGTGAGTGCTCCACTCTGAGGAAGGAGTGTGGGCAGAAGGCAGGCCTGTCCTGTGCCTCTGTTACCAAGGGGACAGCATCTCCTTGGCCACCTGTCCCAAGGGCAGACTTGGGCTTGCCACCAGATGCCATACCCGGAACTCGCAGAAACATCCCCATGGAGAAACGTGCAGTCATTGCCGTCTTCCACCAAGATGTGGCAGCATTGTGGGTGGCAGGGGGTGTGCCGGGGAAAGAGTGGAGACAGTCCTCACCGTTCCCCATCCCTGTGCTCGGGCACTGTGCAGGGATCCTGTCGCCTCTTCTCTCCTGTGGTGAAGGCACTGGCCTTGACCCCGAGTCTGCCCGAGCGCCGGAGTAAAAGGCAAAGCCTTACCTACGCCAGGAGATGGTAATAGGCATAGAGTGCCATGCTAGGCCACGCACGCTGCTGCAGGGTTGTGACTGTGTCTGCTTAGTTCGGCTTAGCAAGGTGAACCCCGGGCGCGAACTTGGAGCCCGGGAAAGCAAGGCCCAAGAGGCACCAGCTCTCCCGCGGCTCTTCTTTCCTGCCGCGACAGAGCGAACGACCAAAGCCTTGCTGAGGAAGCAGCAGGCTGAGCGAAGTGCGGTTCGCGCCAAGCTGAAAACCTCTGCGAAAGCATGGCAGTCGCTGGGAAATCAGAGTCGGTTCTGTGGGCTGCTTTTGTTGCTTGCCTTAGCCTAGTATTCGCAGCACGATGGGAAAAACCCGCATAGAGCGAAAGCCTCTTTGCCGGGGAATCCCCTCTAAGAAAGCACAGCATTCTTTGGGAAATCAGAGTCGCGTCTGTGGGATGCTGCCTGCCGCTTTCCGGAGCTAGTCTCCACACCACGGTGGAATAAACCCGCATAGAGCGAAATTCTCTTTTCCTGGGCATCCGCTCTGCCTGAGAGAGAAGCGCGGTGGTGCCTGTGGAAAGAGCCTTAAGGAAATGGACACATCTCTCCCTGCGGATGAAGGAAGCCTGGCTGCTAAGGAGACACGAGGGGAAGATGAGGGCAGGGGAAAGGGCTCCAATCTGAGGAAGGTGTCTGGGCAGAAAGCATGCCTGTCCTGAGCCTTTGGGCCCAAGGAGACAGCAGCTCCTTGGCCACCTGACCGTGGTGGAGCCATGGGCTTGCCACCAGGCGCCTACCCTAAACTCGAGAAACAACTCCCAGAAAGACCTGGCCATTAGATGCCGTCTTCCTCCAGGATGTAGAAGCTTGGAGGAGGCACGGGGTTTAAGGGGAAAGAGTGGGGACAGTCCCCCAAAGCTCCCTATTCAGTGCACGGGCGGTGTGCAGGGATCCTGTCACCTCTGCTTTCCTGTGGGAGAAGCACAAGCCTAGTCCGCGAGTCGGCCTGAGCGCCAGAGGAAAGGGCCAAGCGATTCCTACACCGGGAGATGTTAGTGTGCATAGAGTGCCATCCTAGGCTAAGCGCGCTACCGCACGGTTGTGACTGTGTCTGCTTAGTTCGGCCTGGCAGGGTGAACCCAGGACGCGAACATGGAGCCCGGGAAAGCGAGGCCCAAGAGGCACCAGCTCTCCCGCAGCTCTTCTTCCCTGATGCGACTGAAATCTTGCTGAGGAAGCAGCGGCGAAGTGCTGTTCGCTCCAAACCAAAGCCTCTGCGAAAGCACAGCATTCGCTGAGAAAAGTTGTGCGGACTGCTGCTGCTTGCCTGAGCCCAGTCTCGCGGTGGGAGAAACCCGCATACAGCCAAAGCCTCTTTGCCTGGGCATCTCCCTTACGAAAGCACAGCATTCGTTGGGAAATCAGAGGTGGGTTTGGGGATGCTGCTGCTGCTTGCCTGAGCGAGTCTCGGCAACATGGTGGGAGATACCCGCATGGCGCGAAATCCTCTTTGCCCTAGCATCCTTTCTGCCTGAGAGAGAACCATGGTTGCACACGTCTGTCACCGCGCTCCCCAGAGCAATTTTCGGTAAGGCACAGCACGCCCTCCCCGGGGAAGAGAAGGATCCCTTGGCCTTGGGGTCTGGAAACGCTCGGGAAGCAGTATAGCCTGCCGAGGCACGAACAGCAGGCCATGAGAAGACAAGTGTCCTCTGCTCCCTGTGCGGAGAGATTGAAGCCTGGCTGCTAAGGAGACATGAGGGGACGACAAGGGCATGGGTGAGTGCTCCACTCTGAGGAAGGAGTGTGGGCAGAAGGCAGGCCTGTCCTGTGCCTCTGTTACCAAGGGGACAGCATCTCCTTGGCCACCTGTCCCAAGGGCAGACTTGGGCTTGCCACCAGATGCCATACCCGGAACTCGCAGAAACATCCCCATGGAGAAACGTGCAGTCATTGCCGTCTTCCACCAAGATGTGGCAGCATTGTGGGTGGCAGGGGGTGTGCCGGGGAAAGAGTGGAGACAGTCCTCACCGTTCCCCATCCCTGTGCTCGGGCACTGTGCAGGGATCCTGTCGCCTCTTCTCTCCTGTGGTGAAGGCACTGGCCTTGACCCCGAGTCTGCCCGAGCGCCGGAGTAAAAGGCAAAGCCTTACCTACGCCAGGAGATGGTAATAGGCATAGAGTGCCATGCTAGGCCACGCACGCTGCTGCAGGGTTGTGACTGTGTCTGCTTAGTTCGGCTTAGCAAGGTGAACCCCGGGCGCGAACTTGGAGCCCGGGAAAGCAAGGCCCAAGAGGCACCAGCTCTCCCGCGGCTCTTCTTTCCTGCCGCGACAGAGCGAACGACCAAAGCCTTGCTGAGGAAGCAGCAGGCTGAGCGAAGTGCGGTTCGCGCCAAGCTGAAAACCTCTGCGAAAGCATGGCAGTCGCTGGGAAATCAGAGTCGGTTCTGTGGGCTGCTTCTGTTGCTTGCCTTAGCCTAGTATTCGCAGCACGATGGGAGAAACCCGCATAGAGCGAAAGCCTCTTTGCCAGGGCATCCCCTCTGGGAAAGCACAGCATTCTTTGTGAAATCAGAGTCGAGTCTGTGGGATGCTGCCTGCCGCTTGCCGGAGCTAGTCTCCACCCCACGGTGGAATAAACCCGCATGGAGCGAAATCCTCTTTGCCTGGGCATCCGCTCTGCCTGAGAGAGAAGCGCGGTTTTGCCTGTGGAAAGAGCCTTAAGGAAATGGACACATCTGTCACTGTAGAGCGAAGGAAGCCTGGCTGCTAAGGAGACAGGAGGGGAAGATGAGGGCAGGGGAAAGAGTGGGGACAGTCCCCCAAAGCTCCCTATTCAGTGCACGGGCGGTGTGCAGGGATCCTGTCACCTCTCCTTTCCTGTGGGGAAAGCGCAGGCCTAGTCCGCGAGTCGGCCTGAGAGCCAGAGTAAAAGGCCAAGCGATTCCTACACCGGGAGATGGTAGTGTGCATAGAGTGCCATCCTAGGCTAAGAGCGCTACTGCACGGTTGTGACTGTGTCTGCTTAGTTCGGCCTGGCAGGGTGAACCCAGGACGCGAACATGAAGCCAGGGAACGCGAGGACCAAGAGGCACCAGCTCTCCCGCAGCTCTTCTTCCCTGACGCGACAGAAGCCTTGCTGAGGAAGCAGTGGCGAAGTGCTGTTTGCTCCAAACCAAAGCCTCTGCGAAAGCACAGCATTCCCCGAAAAATGTTTTGGGGGCTGCTGCTGCGTGCCTGAGCCAGTCTCGCGGTGGGAGAAACCCGCATACAGCGAAAGCCCCTTTGCCTGGGCATCTCCCCTAGGAAAGCACAGCATTCGTTGGGAAATCAGAGTTGGGTTTGGGGACGCTGCTGCTGCTTGCCTAAGCGAGTCTCCGCAGCATGTTGGAAGATACCTTCATGGAGCGAAATCCTCTTTGCCCTAGCATCCTTTCTGCCTGAGAGAGAAGCATGGTTGTTCACGTCTGTCACCGCGCTCCCCAGGAGCAAGTGTGGGGAAGGCACAGCACGCCGCCCCCGGGGAAGAGAAGGAGCCTTTGGCCTTGGAGTCAGGAAAATCTCGGGAACAGGATAGCCTGCCGCAACACGAAATGCAGGCCGGTGGCCAGACATGTGTCACCCGTTCCCTGTGCGGAGAGATGTAAGCCTGGATGTTAAGGAGACATGAGGGGACGACTAGGGCAGGGGCGCCTGCTCCACTCTGAGGAAGGAGTGTGGGCAGAAGGCAGGCCTGTCCTGTGCCTCTGTTACCAAGGGGACAGCATCTCTTTGGCCACCTGTCCCAAGGGAAGACTTGGGCTTGCCACCAGGGGCCATACCTGGAACTTGCAGAAACAACCCCATGGAGAAACGGTCAGTCAGATGCCATCTTCCAGCAAGATGTGGCAGCATTGTGGGTGACAGGGGGGTGCGGCGGGGAAGGAGTGGAGACAGTCTTCCACAATTCCCCATCCCAGTGCCCGGGCCGTGTGCAGGGATCCTGTTGCCTCCTCTCTCCTGTGGTGAAGGCACTGACCTAGAACCCGAGTCTGCCCGAGCGCCGGAGCAAAAGGCAAAGCCTTACCTAGGCCAGGAGATGGAATTAGGCATAGCGTGCCATGCTAGGCCACGCACGCTGCTGCAGGGTTGTGGCTTTGTCTGCCTAGTTCGGCTTAGCAAGGTGAACCCCGGGCGCAAACATGGAGCCCGTGAACTCAAGGCCCAAGAGGCACCAGCGCTCCCGCGTCTTTTCTTCCCTGCTGCGAAAGAGCGAATGATCAAAGCTTTGCTGAGGAAGCAGCAGCGAAGTGCGGTTCGCGCCAAGCTGAAAACCTCTGCGAAAGCATGGCAGTCTCTGGGAAATCAGAGTCCGTTCTGTGGGCTGCTTCTGTTGCTTGCCTTAGCCTAGTATTCGCAGCACGATGGGAGAAACCCGCATAGAGCGAAAGCCTCTTTGCCGGGGCATCCCCTCTGGGAAAGCACAGCATTCTTTGGGAAATCAGAGTCGGGTCTGTGGGATGCTGCCTGCCGCTTGCCGGAGCTAGTCTCCACCCCACGGTGGAATCAACCCGCATGGAGCGAAATCCTCTTTGCCTGGGCATCCGCTCTGCCTGAGAGAGAAGCGCGGTGGTGCCTGTGGAAAGAGCCTTAAGGAAAGGGACACATCTGTCACTGTAGAGCGAAGGAAGCCTGGCTGCTAAGGAGACACGAGGGGAAGATGAGGGCAGGGGAAAGGGCTCCAATCTGAGGAAGGTGTCTGGGCAGAAAGCATGCCTGTCCTGAGCCTTTGGGCCCAAGGAGACAGCAGCTCCTTGGCCACCTGACCGTGGTGGAGCCATGGGCTTGCCACCAGGCGCCTACCCTAAACTCGAGAAACAACTCCCAGAAAGACCTGGCCATTAGATGCCGTCTTCCTCCAGGATGTAGAAGCTTGGAGGAGGCACGGGGTTTAAGGGGAAAGAGTGGGGACAGTCCCCCAAAGCTCCCTATTCAGTGCACGGGCGGTGTGCAGGGATCCTGTCACCTCTGCTTTCCTGTGGGAGAAGCACAAGCCTAGTCCGCGAGTCGGCCTGAGCGCCAGAGGAAAGGGCCAAGCGATTCCTACACCGGGAGATGTTAGTGTGCATAGAGTGCCATCCTAGGCTAAGCGCGCTACCGCACGGTTGTGACTGTGTCTGCTTAGTTCGGCCTGGCAGGGTGAACCCAGGACGCGAACATGGAGCCCGGGAAAGCGAGGCCCAAGAGGCACCAGCTCTCCCGCAGCTCTTCTTCCCTGATGCGACTGAAATCTTGCTGAGGAAGCAGCGGCGAAGTGCTGTTCGCTCCAAACCAAAGCCTCTGCGAAAGCACAGCATTCGCTGAGAAAAGTTGTGCGGACTGCTGCTGCTTGCCTGAGCCCAGTCTCGCGGTGGGAGAAACCCGCATACAGCCAAAGCCTCTTTGCCTGGGCATCTCCCTTACGAAAGCACAGCATTCGTTGGGAAATCAGAGGTGGGTTTGGGGATGCTGCTGCTGCTTGCCTGAGCGAGTCTCGGCAACATGGTGGGAGATACCCGCATGGCGCGAAATCCTCTTTGCCCTAGCATCCTTTCTGCCTGAGAGAGAACCATGGTTGCACACGTCTGTCACCGCGCTCCCCAGAGCAATTTTCGGTAAGGCACAGCACGCCCTCCCCGGGGAAGAGAAGGATCCCTTGGCCTTGGGGTCTGGAAACGCTCGGGAAGCAGTATAGCCTGCCGAGGCACGAACAGCAGGCCATGAGAAGACAAGTGTCCTCTGCTCCCTGTGCGGAGAGATTGAAGCCTGGCTGCTAAGGAGACATGAGGGGACACAAGGGCATGGGTGAGTGCTCCACTCTGAGGAAGGAGTGTGGGCAGAAGGCAGGCCTGTCCTGTGCCTCTGTTACCAAGGGGACAGCATCTCCTTGGCCACCTGTCCCAAGGGCAGACTTGGGCTTGCCACCAGATGCCATACCCGGAACTCGCAGAAACATCCCCATGGAGAAACGTGCAGTCATTGCCGTCTTCCACCAAGATGTGGCAGCATTGTGGGTGGCAGGGGGTGTGCCGGGGAAAGAGTGGAGACAGTCCTCACCGTTCCCCATCCCTGTGCTCGGGCACTGTGCAGGGATCCTGTCGCCTCTTCTCTCCTGTGGTGAAGGCACTGGCCTTGACCCCGAGTCTGCCCGAGCGCCGGAGTAAAAGGCAAAGCCTTACCTACGCCAGGAGATGGTAATAGGCATAGAGTGCCATGCTAGGCCACGCACGCTGCTGCAGGGTTGTGACTGTGTCTGCTTAGTTCGGCTTAGCAAGGTGAACCCCGGGCGCGAACTTGGAGCCCGGGAAAGCAAGGCCCAAGAGGCACCAGCTCTCCCGCGGCTCTTCTTTCCTGCCGCGACAGAGCGAACGACCAAAGCCTTGCTGAGGAAGCAGCAGGCTGAGCGAAGTGCGGTTCGCGCCAAGCTGAAAACCTCTGCGAAAGCATGGCAGTCGCTGGGAAATCAGAGTCGGTTCTGTGGGCTGCTTTTGTTGCTTGCCTTAGCCTAGTATTCGCAGCACGATGGGAAAAACCCGCATAGAGCGAAAGCCTCTTTGCCGGGGAATCCCCTCTAAGAAAGCACAGCATTCTTTGGGAAATCAGAGTCGCGTCTGTGGGATGCTGCCTGCCGCTTTCCGGAGCTAGTCTCCACACCACGGTGGAATAAACCCGCATAGAGCGAAATTCTCTTTTCCTGGGCATCCGCTCTGCCTGAGAGAGAAGCGCGGTGGTGCCTGTGGAAAGAGCCTTAAGGAAATGGACACATCTCTCCCTGCGGATGAAGGAAGCCTGGCTGCTAAGGAGACACGAGGGGAAGATGAGGGCAGGGGAAAGGGCTCCAATCTGAGGAAGGTGTCTGGGCAGAAAGCATGCCTGTCCTGAGCCTTTGGGCCCAAGGAGACAGCAGCTCCTTGGCCACCTGACCGTGGTGGAGCCATGGGCTTGCCACCAGGCGCCTACCCTAAACTCGAGAAACAACTCCCAGAAAGACCTGGCCATTAGATGCCGTCTTCCTCCAGGATGTAGAAGCTTGGAGGAGGCACGGGGTTTAAGGGGAAAGAGTGGGGACAGTCCCCCAAAGCTCCCTATTCAGTGCACGGGCGGTGTGCAGGGATCCTGTCACCTCTGCTTTCCTGTGGGAGAAGCACAAGCCTAGTCCGCGAGTCGGCCTGAGCGCCAGAGGAAAGGGCCAAGCGATTCCTACACCGGGAGATGTTAGTGTGCATAGAGTGCCATCCTAGGCTAAGCGCGCTACCGCACGGTTGTGACTGTGTCTGCTTAGTTCGGCCTGGCAGGGTGAACCCAGGACGCGAACATGGAGCCCGGGAAAGCGAGGCCCAAGAGGCACCAGCTCTCCCGCAGCTCTTCTTCCCTGATGCGACTGAAATCTTGCTGAGGAAGCAGCGGCGAAGTGCTGTTCGCTCCAAACCAAAGCCTCTGCGAAAGCACAGCATTCGCTGAGAAAAGTTGTGCGGACTGCTGCTGCTTGCCTGAGCCCAGTCTCGCGGTGGGAGAAACCCGCATACAGCCAAAGCCTCTTTGCCTGGGCATCTCCCTTACGAAAGCACAGCATTCGTTGGGAAATCAGAGGTGGGTTTGGGGATGCTGCTGCTGCTTGCCTGAGCGAGTCTCGGCAACATGGTGGGAGATACCCGCATGGCGCGAAATCCTCTTTGCCCTAGCATCCTTTCTGCCTGAGAGAGAACCATGGTTGCACACGTCTGTCACCGCGCTCCCCAGAGCAATTTTCGGTAAGGCACAGCACGCCCTCCCCGGGGAAGAGAAGGATCCCTTGGCCTTGGGGTCTGGAAACGCTCGGGAAGCAGTATAGCCTGCCGAGGCACGAACAGCAGGCCATGAGAAGACAAGTGTCCTCTGCTCCCTGTGCGGAGAGATTGAAGCCTGGCTGCTAAGGAGACATGAGGGGACACAAGGGCATGGGTGAGTGCTCCACTCTGAGGAAGGAGTGTGGGCAGAAGGCAGGCCTGTCCTGTGCCTCTGTTACCAAGGGGACAGCATCTCCTTGGCCACCTGTCCCAAGGGCAGACTTGGGCTTGCCACCAGATGCCATACCCGGAACTCGCAGAAACATCCCCATGGAGAAACGTGCAGTCATTGCCGTCTTCCACCAAGATGTGGCAGCATTGTGGGTGGCAGGGGGTGTGCCGGGGAAAGAGTGGAGACAGTCCTCACCGTTCCCCATCCCTGTGCTCGGGCACTGTGCAGGGATCCTGTCGCCTCTTCTCTCCTGTGGTGAAGGCACTGGCCTTGACCCCGAGTCTGCCCGAGCGCCGGAGTAAAAGGCAAAGCCTTACCTACGCCAGGAGATGGTAATAGGCATAGAGTGCCATGCTAGGCCACGCACGCTGCTGCAGGGTTGTGACTGTGTCTGCTTAGTTCGGCTTAGCAAGGTGAACCCCGGGCGCGAACTTGGAGCCCGGGAAAGCAAGGCCCAAGAGGCACCAGCTCTCCCGCGGCTCTTCTTTCCTGCCGCGACAGAGCGAACGACCAAAGCCTTGCTGAGGAAGCAGCAGGCTGAGCGAAGTGCGGTTCGCGCCAAGCTGAAAACCTCTGCGAAAGCATGGCAGTCGCTGGGAAATCAGAGTCGGTTCTGTGGGCTGCTTTTGTTGCTTGCCTTAGCCTAGTATTCGCAGCACGATGGGAAAAACCCGCATAGAGCGAAAGCCTCTTTGCCGGGGAATCCCCTCTAAGAAAGCACAGCATTCTTTGGGAAATCAGAGTCGCGTCTGTGGGATGCTGCCTGCCGCTTTCCGGAGCTAGTCTCCACACCACGGTGGAATAAACCCGCATAGAGCGAAATTCTCTTTTCCTGGGCATCCGCTCTGCCTGAGAGAGAAGCGCGGTGGTGCCTGTGGAAAGAGCCTTAAGGAAATGGACACATCTCTCCCTGCGGATGAAGGAAGCCTGGCTGCTAAGGAGACACGAGGGGAAGATGAGGGCAGGGGAAAGGGCTCCAATCTGAGGAAGGTGTCTGGGCAGAAAGCATGCCTGTCCTGAGCCTTTGGGCCCAAGGAGACAGCAGCTCCTTGGCCACCTGACCGTGGTGGAGCCATGGGCTTGCCACCAGGCGCCTACCCTAAACTCGAGAAACAACTCCCAGAAAGACCTGGCCATTAGATGCCGTCTTCCTCCAGGATGTAGAAGCTTGGAGGAGGCACGGGGTTTAAGGGGAAAGAGTGGGGACAGTCCCCCAAAGCTCCCTATTCAGTGCACGGGCGGTGTGCAGGGATCCTGTCACCTCTGCTTTCCTGTGGGAGAAGCACAAGCCTAGTCCGCGAGTCGGCCTGAGCGCCAGAGGAAAGGGCCAAGCGATTCCTACACCGGGAGATGTTAGTGTGCATAGAGTGCCATCCTAGGCTAAGCGCGCTACCGCACGGTTGTGACTGTGTCTGCTTAGTTCGGCCTGGCAGGGTGAACCCAGGACGCGAACATGGAGCCCGGGAAAGCGAGGCCCAAGAGGCACCAGCTCTCCCGCAGCTCTTCTTCCCTGATGCGACTGAAATCTTGCTGAGGAAGCAGCGGCGAAGTGCTGTTCGCTCCAAACCAAAGCCTCTGCGAAAGCACAGCATTCGCTGAGAAAAGTTGTGCGGACTGCTGCTGCTTGCCTGAGCCCAGTCTCGCGGTGGGAGAAACCCGCATACAGCCAAAGCCTCTTTGCCTGGGCATCTCCCTTACGAAAGCACAGCATTCGTTGGGAAATCAGAGGTGGGTTTGGGGATGCTGCTGCTGCTTGCCTGAGCGAGTCTCGGCAACATGGTGGGAGATACCCGCATGGCGCGAAATCCTCTTTGCCCTAGCATCCTTTCTGCCTGAGAGAGAACCATGGTTGCACACGTCTGTCACCGCGCTCCCCAGAGCAATTTTCGGTAAGGCACAGCACGCCCTCCCCGGGGAAGAGAAGGATCCCTTGGCCTTGGGGTCTGGAAACGCTCGGGAAGCAGTATAGCCTGCCGAGGCACGAACAGCAGGCCATGAGAAGACAAGTGTCCTCTGCTCCCTGTGCGGAGAGATTGAAGCCTGGCTGCTAAGGAGACATGAGGGGACGACAAGGGCATGGGTGAGTGCTCCACTCTGAGGAAGGAGTGTGGGCAGAAGGCAGGCCTGTCCTGTGCCTCTGTTACCAAGGGGACAGCATCTCCTTGGCCACCTGTCCCAAGGGCAGACTTGGGCTTGCCACCAGATGCCATACCCGGAACTCGCAGAAACATCCCCATGGAGAAACGTGCAGTCATTGCCGTCTTCCACCAAGATGTGGCAGCATTGTGGGTGGCAGGGGGTGTGCCGGGGAAAGAGTGGAGACAGTCCTCACCGTTCCCCATCCCTGTGCTCGGGCACTGTGCAGGGATCCTGTCGCCTCTTCTCTCCTGTGGTGAAGGCACTGGCCTTGACCCCGAGTCTGCCCGAGCGCCGGAGTAAAAGGCAAAGCCTTACCTACGCCAGGAGATGGTAATAGGCATAGAGTGCCATGCTAGGCCACGCACGCTGCTGCAGGGTTGTGACTGTGTCTGCTTAGTTCGGCTTAGCAAGGTGAACCCCGGGCGCGAACTTGGAGCCCGGGAAAGCAAGGCCCAAGAGGCACCAGCTCTCCCGCGGCTCTTCTTTCCTGCCGCGACAGAGCGAACGACCAAAGCCTTGCTGAGGAAGCAGCAGGCTGAGCGAAGTGCGGTTCGCGCCAAGCTGAAAACCTCTGCGAAAGCATGGCAGTCGCTGGGAAATCAGAGTCGGTTCTGTGGGCTGCTTTTGTTGCTTGCCTTAGCCTAGTATTCGCAGCACGATGGGAAAAACCCGCATAGAGCGAAAGCCTCTTTGCCGGGGAATCCCCTCTAAGAAAGCACAGCATTCTTTGGGAAATCAGAGTCGCGTCTGTGGGATGCTGCCTGCCGCTTTCCGGAGCTAGTCTCCACACCACGGTGGAATAAACCCGCATAGAGCGAAATTCTCTTTTCCTGGGCATCCGCTCTGCCTGAGAGAGAAGCGCGGTGGTGCCTGTGGAAAGAGCCTTAAGGAAATGGACACATCTCTCCCTGCGGATGAAGGAAGCCTGGCTGCTAAGGAGACACGAGGGGAAGATGAGGGCAGGGGAAAGGGCTCCAATCTGAGGAAGGTGTCTGGGCAGAAAGCATGCCTGTCCTGAGCCTTTGGGCCCAAGGAGACAGCAGCTCCTTGGCCACCTGACCGTGGTGGAGCCATGGGCTTGCCACCAGGCGCCTACCCTAAACTCGAGAAACAACTCCCAGAAAGACCTGGCCATTAGATGCCGTCTTCCTCCAGGATGTAGAAGCTTGGAGGAGGCACGGGGTTTAAGGGGAAAGAGTGGGGACAGTCCCCCAAAGCTCCCTATTCAGTGCACGGGCGGTGTGCAGGGATCCTGTCACCTCTGCTTTCCTGTGGGAGAAGCACAAGCCTAGTCCGCGAGTCGGCCTGAGCGCCAGAGGAAAGGGCCAAGCGATTCCTACACCGGGAGATGTTAGTGTGCATAGAGTGCCATCCTAGGCTAAGCGCGCTACCGCACGGTTGTGACTGTGTCTGCTTAGTTCGGCCTGGCAGGGTGAACCCAGGACGCGAACATGGAGCCCGGGAAAGCGAGGCCCAAGAGGCACCAGCTCTCCCGCAGCTCTTCTTCCCTGATGCGACTGAAATCTTGCTGAGGAAGCAGCGGCGAAGTGCTGTTCGCTCCAAACCAAAGCCTCTGCGAAAGCACAGCATTCGCTGAGAAAAGTTGTGCGGACTGCTGCTGCTTGCCTGAGCCCAGTCTCGCGGTGGGAGAAACCCGCATACAGCCAAAGCCTCTTTGCCTGGGCATCTCCCTTACGAAAGCACAGCATTCGTTGGGAAATCAGAGGTGGGTTTGGGGATGCTGCTGCTGCTTGCCTGAGCGAGTCTCGGCAACATGGTGGGAGATACCCGCATGGCGCGAAATCCTCTTTGCCCTAGCATCCTTTCTGCCTGAGAGAGAACCATGGTTGCACACGTCTGTCACCGCGCTCCCCAGAGCAATTTTCGGTAAGGCACAGCACGCCCTCCCCGGGGAAGAGAAGGATCCCTTGGCCTTGGGGTCTGGAAACGCTCGGGAAGCAGTATAGCCTGCCGAGGCACGAACAGCAGGCCATGAGAAGACAAGTGTCCTCTGCTCCCTGTGCGGAGAGATTGAAGCCTGGCTGCTAAGGAGACATGAGGGGACGACAAGGGCATGGGTGAGTGCTCCACTCTGAGGAAGGAGTGTGGGCAGAAGGCAGGCCTGTCCTGTGCCTCTGTTACCAAGGGGACAGCATCTCCTTGGCCACCTGTCCCAAGGGCAGACTTGGGCTTGCCACCAGATGCCATACCCGGAACTCGCAGAAACATCCCCATGGAGAAACGTGCAGTCATTGCCGTCTTCCACCAAGATGTGGCAGCATTGTGGGTGGCAGGGGGTGTGCCGGGGAAAGAGTGGAGACAGTCCTCACCGTTCCCCATCCCTGTGCTCGGGCACTGTGCAGGGATCCTGTCGCCTCTTCTCTCCTGTGGTGAAGGCACTGGCCTTGACCCCGAGTCTGCCCGAGCGCCGGAGTAAAAGGCAAAGCCTTACCTACGCCAGGAGATGGTAATAGGCATAGAGTGCCATGCTAGGCCACGCACGCTGCTGCAGGGTTGTGACTGTGTCTGCTTAGTTCGGCTTAGCAAGGTGAACCCCGGGCGCGAACTTGGAGCCCGGGAAAGCAAGGCCCAAGAGGCACCAGCTCTCCCGCGGCTCTTCTTTCCTGCCGCGACAGAGCGAACGACCAAAGCCTTGCTGAGGAAGCAGCAGGCTGAGCGAAGTGCGGTTCGCGCCAAGCTGAAAACCTCTGCGAAAGCATGGCAGTCGCTGGGAAATCAGAGTCGGTTCTGTGGGCTGCTTTTGTTGCTTGCCTTAGCCTAGTATTCGCAGCACGATGGGAAAAACCCGCATAGAGCGAAAGCCTCTTTGCCGGGGAATCCCCTCTAAGAAAGCACAGCATTCTTTGGGAAATCAGAGTCGCGTCTGTGGGATGCTGCCTGCCGCTTTCCGGAGCTAGTCTCCACACCACGGTGGAATAAACCCGCATAGAGCGAAATTCTCTTTTCCTGGGCATCCGCTCTGCCTGAGAGAGAAGCGCGGTGGTGCCTGTGGAAAGAGCCTTAAGGAAATGGACACAACTCTCCCTGCGGATGAAGGAAGCCTGGCTGCTAAGGAGACACGAGGGGAAGATTAGGGCAGGGGAAAGGGCTCCACTCTGAGGAAGGTGTCTGGGCAGAAAGCATGCCTGTCCTGAGCCTTTGGGCCCAAAGAGAAAGCAGCTCCTTGGCCACCTGACCGTGGTGGAGCCATGGGCTTGCCACCAGGCGCCTACCCTAAACTCGAGAAACAACTCCCAGAAAGACCTGGCCATCAGATGCCGTCTTCCTCCAGGATGTAGAAGCTTGGAGGAGGCACGGGGTTTAAGGGGAAGGAGTGGGGACAGTCCCCCAAAGCTCCCTATTTAGTGCACTGGCGGTGTGCAGGGATCCTGTCTCCTCTGCTTTCCTGTGGGAGAAGCACAAGCCTAGTCCGCGAGTCGGCCTGAGCGCCAGAGTAAAAGGCCAAGCGATGCCTACACCGGGAGATGGTAGTGTGCATAGAGTGCCATCCTATGCTAAGCGCGCTACTGCACGGTTGTGACTGTGTCTGCTTAGTTCGGCCTGGCAGGGTGAACCCAGGACGCGAACATGGAGCCAGGGAAAGCAAGGCACCAGCTCTCCCGCAGGTCTTCTTCCCTGACGCGACAGAAGCCTTGCTGAGGAAGCAGTGGCGAAGTGCTGTTTGCTCCAAATCAAAGCCTCTGCGAAAGCACAGCATTCCCCGAGAAATGTTTTGGGGGCTGCTGCTGCGTGCCTGAGCCCAGTCTCGCGATGGGAGAAACCCGCATACAGCGAAAGACCCTTTGCCTGGGCATCTCCCCTAGGAAAGCACAGCATTCGTTGGGAAATCAGAGTTGGGTTTGGGGAGGCTGCTGCTGCTTGCCTAAGCGAGTCTCCGCAGCATGTTGGAAGATACCCGCATGGAGCGAAATCCTCTTTGCCCTAGCATCCTTTCTGCCTGAGAGAGAAGCATGGTTGCTCACGTCTGTCACCGCACTCCCCAGGAGCAAGTGTGGGGAAGGCACAGCACGCCGCCCCCGGGGAAGAGAAGGAGCCCTTGGCCTTGGGGTCGGGAAAATCACGGGAACAGGATAGCCTGCTGCGGCATGTAATGCAGGCCGGTGGCCAGACATGTGTCACCCGTTCCCTGTGCGGAGAGATGGAAGCCTGGCTGCTAAGGAGACATGAGGGGACGACTAGGGCAGGGGCGCGTGCTCCACTCTGAGGAAGGAGTGTGGGCAGAAGGCAGGCCTGTCCTGTGCCTCTGTTACCAAGGGGACAGCATCTCCTTAGCCACCTGTCCCAAGGGCAGACTTGGGCTTGCCACCAGGTGCCATACCTGGAACTTGTAGAAACAACCCCATGGAGAAACGGTCAGTCAGATGCCATCTTCCACCAAGATGTGGCAGCATTGTGGGTGGCAGGGGGTGTGCCGGGGAAAGAGAGGAGACAGTCCCCACCGTTCCCCATCCCAGTGCTCGGGCACTGTGCAGGGATCCTGTCGCCTCTTCTCTCCTGTGGTGAAGGCACTGGCCTTGACCCCGAGTCTGCCTGAGCGCCGGAGCAAAAGGCAAAGCCTTACCTACGCCAGGAGATGGTAAAGGGCATAGAGTGCTTTGCTAGGCCATGCACGCTGCTGCAGGGTTGTGACTGTCTGCTTAGTTCGGCTTAGCAAGGTGAACCCCGGGCGCGAACTTGGAGCCCGGGAAAGCAAGGCCCAAGAGGCACCAGCTCTCCCGCGGCTCTTCTTTCCTGCCGCGACAGAGCGAACGACCAAAGCCTTGCTGAGGAAGCAGCAGGCTGAGCGAAGTGCGGTTCGCGCCAAGCTGAAAACCTCTGCGAAAGCATGGCAGTCGCTGGGAAATGAGAGTCGGTTCTGTGGGCTGCTTCTGTTGCTTGCCTTAGCCTAGTATTCGCAGCACGATGGGAGAAACCCGCATAGAGCGAAAGCCTCTTTGCCAGGGCATCCCCTCTGGGAAAGCACAGCATTCTTTGTGAAATCAGAGTCGAGTCTGTGGGATGCTGCCTGCCGCTTGCCGGAGCTAGTCTCCACCCCACGGTGGAATAAACCCGCATGGAGCGAAATCCTCTTTGCCTGGGCATCCGCTCTGCCTGAGAGAGAAGCGCGGTTTTGCCTGTGGAAAGAGCCTTAAGGAAATGGACACATCTGTCACTGTAGAGCGAAGGAAGCCTGGCTGCTAAGGAGACAGGAGGGGAAGATGAGGGCAGGGGAAAGAGTGGGGACAGTCCCCCAAAGCTCCCTATTCAGTGCACGGGCGGTGTGCAGGGATCCTGTCACCTCTCCTTTCCTGTGGGGAAAGCGCAGGCCTAGTCCGCGAGTCGGCCTGAGAGCCAGAGTAAAAGGCCAAGCGATTCCTACACCGGGAGATGGTAGTGTGCATAGAGTGCCATCCTAGGCTAAGAGCGCTACTGCACGGTTGTGACTGTGTCTGCTTAGTTCGGCCTGGCAGGGTGAACCCAGGACGCGAACATGAAGCCAGGGAACGCGAGGACCAAGAGGCACCAGCTCTCCCGCAGCTCTTCTTCCCTGACGCGACAGAAGCCTTGCTGAGGAAGCAGTGGCGAAGTGCTGTTTGCTCCAAACCAAAGCCTCTGCGAAAGCACAGCATTCCCCGAAAAATGTTTTGGGGGCTGCTGCTGCGTGCCTGAGCCAGTCTCGCGGTGGGAGAAACCCGCATACAGCGAAAGCCCCTTTGCCTGGGCATCTCCCCTAGGAAAGCACAGCATTCGTTGGGAAATCAGAGTTGGGTTTGGGGACGCTGCTGCTTCTTGCCTAAGCGAGTCTCCGCAGCATGTTGGAAGATACCTTCATGGAGCGAAATCCTCTTTGCCCTAGCATCCTTTCTGCCTGAGAGAGAAGCATGGTTGTTCACGTCTGTCACCGCGCTCCCCAGGAGCAAGTGTGGGGAAGGCACAGCACGCCGCCCCCGGGGAAGAGAAGGAGCCTTTGGCCTTGGAGTCAGGAAAATCTCGGGAACAGGATAGCCTGCCGCAACACGAAATGCAGGCCGGTGGCCAGACATGTGTCACCCGTTCCCTGTGCGGAGAGATGTAAGCCTGGATGTTAAGGAGACATGAGGGGACGACTAGGGCAGGGGCGCCTGCTCCACTCTGAGGAAGGAGTGTGGGCAGAAGGCAGGCCTGTCCTGTGCCTCTGTTACCAAGGGGACAGCATCTCTTTGGCCACCTGTCCCAAGGGAAGACTTGGGCTTGCCACCAGGGGCCATACCTGGAACTTGCAGAAACAACCCCATGGAGAAACGGTCAGTCAGATGCCATCTTCCAGCAAGATGTGGCAGCATTGTGGGTGACAGGGGGGTGCGGCGGGGAAGGAGTGGAGACAGTCTTCCACAATTCCCCATCCCAGTGCCCGGGCCGTGTGCAGGGATCCTGTTGCCTCCTCTCTCCTGTGGTGAAGGCACTGACCTAGAACCCGAGTCTGCCCGAGCGCCGGAGCAAAAGGCAAAGCCTTACCTAGGCCAGGAGATGGAATTAGGCATAGCGTGCCATGCTAGGCCACGCACGCTGCTGCAGGGTTGTGGCTTTGTCTGCCTAGTTCGGCTTAGCAAGGTGAACCCCGGGCGCAAACATGGAGCCCGTGAACTCAAGGCCCAAGAGGCACCAGCGCTCCCGCGTCTTTTCTTCCCTGCTGCGAAAGAGCGAATGATCAAAGCTTTGCTGAGGAAGCAGCAGCGAAGTGCGGTTCGCGCCAAGCTGAAAACCTCTGCGAAAGCATGGCAGTCTCTGGGAAATCAGAGTCCGTTCTGTGGGCTGCTTCTGTTGCTTGCCTTAGCCTAGTATTCGCAGCACGATGGGAGAAACCCGCATAGAGCGAAAGCCTCTTTGCCGGGGCATCCCCTCTGGGAAAGCACAGCATTCTTTGTGAAATCAGAGTCGGGTCTGTGGGATGCTGCCTGCCGCTTGCCGGAGCTAGTCTCCACCCCACGGTGGAATCAACCCGCATGGAGCGAAATCCTCTTTGCCTGGGCATCCGCTCTGCCTGAGAGAGAAGCGCGGTGGTGCCTGTGGAAAGAGCCTTAAGGAAAGGGACACATCTGTCACTGTAGAGCGAAGGAAGCCTGGCTGCTAAGGAGACACGAGGGGAAGATGAGGGCAGGGGAAAGGGCTCCAATCTGAGGAAGGTGTCTGGGCAGAAAGCATGCCTGTCCTGAGCCTTTGGGCCCAAGGAGACAGCAGCTCCTTGGCCACCTGACCGTGGTGGAGCCATGGGCTTGCCACCAGGCGCCTACCCTAAACTCGAGAAACAACTCCCAGAAAGACCTGGCCATTAGATGCCGTCTTCCTCCAGGATGTAGAAGCTTGGAGGAGGCACGGGGTTTAAGGGGAAAGAGTGGGGACAGTCCCCCAAAGCTCCCTATTCAGTGCACGGGCGGTGTGCAGGGATCCTGTCACCTCTGCTTTCCTGTGGGAGAAGCACAAGCCTAGTCCGCGAGTCGGCCTGAGCGCCAGAGGAAAGGGCCAAGCGATTCCTACACCGGGAGATGTTAGTGTGCATAGAGTGCCATCCTAGGCTAAGCGCGCTACCGCACGGTTGTGACTGTGTCTGCTTAGTTCGGCCTGGCAGGGTGAACCCAGGACGCGAACATGGAGCCCGGGAAAGCGAGGCCCAAGAGGCACCAGCTCTCCCGCAGCTCTTCTTCCCTGATGCGACTGAAATCTTGCTGAGGAAGCAGCGGCGAAGTGCTGTTCGCTCCAAACCAAAGCCTCTGCGAAAGCACAGCATTCGCTGAGAAAAGTTGTGCGGACTGCTGCTGCTTGCCTGAGCCCAGTCTCGCGGTGGGAGAAACCCGCATACAGCCAAAGCCTCTTTGCCTGGGCATCTCCCTTACGAAAGCACAGCATTCGTTGGGAAATCAGAGGTGGGTTTGGGGATGCTGCTGCTGCTTGCCTGAGCGAGTCTCGGCAACATGGTGGGAGATACCCGCATGGCGCGAAATCCTCTTTGCCCTAGCATCCTTTCTGCCTGAGAGAGAACCATGGTTGCACACGTCTGTCACCGCGCTCCCCAGAGCAATTTTCGGTAAGGCACAGCACGCCCTCCCCGGGGAAGAGAAGGATCCCTTGGCCTTGGGGTCTGGAAACGCTCGGGAAGCAGTATAGCCTGCCGAGGCACGAACAGCAGGCCATGAGAAGACAAGTGTCCTCTGCTCCCTGTGCGGAGAGATTGAAGCCTGGCTGCTAAGGAGACATGAGGGGACACAAGGGCATGGGTGAGTGCTCCACTCTGAGGAAGGAGTGTGGGCAGAAGGCAGGCCTGTCCTGTGCCTCTGTTACCAAGGGGACAGCATCTCCTTGGCCACCTGTCCCAAGGGCAGACTTGGGCTTGCCACCAGATGCCATACCCGGAACTCGCAGAAACATCCCCATGGAGAAACGTGCAGTCATTGCCGTCTTCCACCAAGATGTGGCAGCATTGTGGGTGGCAGGGGGTGTGCCGGGGAAAGAGTGGAGACAGTCCTCACCGTTCCCCATCCCTGTGCTCGGGCACTGTGCAGGGATCCTGTCGCCTCTTCTCTCCTGTGGTGAAGGCACTGGCCTTGACCCCGAGTCTGCCCGAGCGCCGGAGTAAAAGGCAAAGCCTTACCTACGCCAGGAGATGGTAATAGGCATAGAGTGCCATGCTAGGCCACGCACGCTGCTGCAGGGTTGTGACTGTGTCTGCTTAGTTCGGCTTAGCAAGGTGAACCCCGGGCGCGAACTTGGAGCCCGGGAAAGCAAGGCCCAAGAGGCACCAGCTCTCCCGCGGCTCTTCTTTCCTGCCGCGACAGAGCGAACGACCAAAGCCTTGCTGAGGAAGCAGCAGGCTGAGCGAAGTGCGGTTCGCGCCAAGCTGAAAACCTCTGCGAAAGCATGGCAGTCGCTGGGAAATCAGAGTCGGTTCTGTGGGCTGCTTTTGTTGCTTGCCTTAGCCTAGTATTCGCAGCACGATGGGAAAAACCCGCATAGAGCGAAAGCCTCTTTGCCGGGGAATCCCCTCTAAGAAAGCACAGCATTCTTTGGGAAATCAGAGTCGCGTCTGTGGGATGCTGCCTGCCGCTTTCCGGAGCTAGTCTCCACACCACGGTGGAATAAACCCGCATAGAGCGAAATTCTCTTTTCCTGGGCATCCGCTCTGCCTGAGAGAGAAGCGCGGTGGTGCCTGTGGAAAGAGCCTTAAGGAAATGGACACATCTCTCCCTGCGGATGAAGGAAGCCTGGCTGCTAAGGAGACATGAGGGGAAGATTAGGGCAGGGGAAACGCTCGGGAAACGCTCTTCTCATGGCTCCAATCTGAGGAAGGTGTCTGGGCAGAAAGCATGCCTGTCCTGAGCCTTTGGGCCCAAGGAGACAGCAGCTCCTTGGCCACCTGACCGTGGTGGAGCCATGGGCTTGCCACCAGGCGCCTACCCTAAACTCGAGAAACAACTCCCAGAAAGACCTGGCCATTAGATGCCGTCTTCCTCCAGGATGTAGAAGCTTGGAGGAGGCACGGGGTTTAAGGGGAAAGAGTGGGGACAGTCCCCCAAAGCTCCCTATTCAGTGCACGGGCGGTGTGCAGGGATCCTGTCACCTCTGCTTTCCTGTGGGAGAAGCACAAGCCTAGTCCGCGAGTCGGCCTGAGCGCCAGAGGAAAGGGCCAAGCGATTCCTACACCGGGAGATGTTAGTGTGCATAGAGTGCCATCCTAGGCTAAGCGCGCTACCGCACGGTTGTGACTGTGTCTGCTTAGTTCGGCCTGGCAGGGTGAACCCAGGACGCGAACATGGAGCCCGGGAAAGCGAGGCCCAAGAGGCACCAGCTCTCCCGCAGCTCTTCTTCCCTGATGCGACTGAAATCTTGCTGAGGAAGCAGCGGCGAAGTGCTGTTCGCTCCAAACCAAAGCCTCTGCGAAAGCACAGCATTCGCTGAGAAAAGTTGTGCGGACTGCTGCTGCTTGCCTGAGCCCAGTCTCGCGGTGGGAGAAACCCGCATACAGCCAAAGCCTCTTTGCCTGGGCATCTCCCTTACGAAAGCACAGCATTCGTTGGGAAATCAGAGGTGGGTTTGGGGATGCTGCTGCTGCTTGCCTGAGCGAGTCTCGGCAACATGGTGGGAGATACCCGCATGGCGCGAAATCCTCTTTGCCCTAGCATCCTTTCTGCCTGAGAGAGAACCATGGTTGCACACGTCTGTCACCGCGCTCCCCAGAGCAATTTTCGGTAAGGCACAGCACGCCCTCCCCGGGGAAGAGAAGGATCCCTTGGCCTTGGGGTCTGGAAACGCTCGGGAAGCAGTATAGCCTGCCGAGGCACGAACAGCAGGCCATGAGAAGACAAGTGTCCTCTGCTCCCTGTGCGGAGAGATTGAAGCCTGGCTGCTAAGGAGACATGAGGGGACACAAGGGCATGGGTGAGTGCTCCACTCTGAGGAAGGAGTGTGGGCAGAAGGCAGGCCTGTCCTGTGCCTCTGTTACCAAGGGGACAGCATCTCCTTGGCCACCTGTCCCAAGGGCAGACTTGGGCTTGCCACCAGATGCCATACCCGGAACTCGCAGAAACATCCCCATGGAGAAACGTGCAGTCATTGCCGTCTTCCACCAAGATGTGGCAGCATTGTGGGTGGCAGGGGGTGTGCCGGGGAAAGAGTGGAGACAGTCCTCACCGTTCCCCATCCCTGTGCTCGGGCACTGTGCAGGGATCCTGTCGCCTCTTCTCTCCTGTGGTGAAGGCACTGGCCTTGACCCCGAGTCTGCCCGAGCGCCGGAGTAAAAGGCAAAGCCTTACCTACGCCAGGAGATGGTAATAGGCATAGAGTGCCATGCTAGGCCACGCACGCTGCTGCAGGGTTGTGACTGTGTCTGCTTAGTTCGGCTTAGCAAGGTGAACCCCGGGCGCGAACTTGGAGCCCGGGAAAGCAAGGCCCAAGAGGCACCAGCTCTCCCGCGGCTCTTCTTTCCTGCCGCGACAGAGCGAACGACCAAAGCCTTGCTGAGGAAGCAGCAGGCTGAGCGAAGTGCGGTTCGCGCCAAGCTGAAAACCTCTGCGAAAGCATGGCAGTCGCTGGGAAATCAGAGTCGGTTCTGTGGGCTGCTTTTGTTGCTTGCCTTAGCCTAGTATTCGCAGCACGATGGGAAAAACCCGCATAGAGCGAAAGCCTCTTTGCCGGGGAATCCCCTCTAAGAAAGCACAGCATTCTTTGGGAAATCAGAGTCGCGTCTGTGGGATGCTGCCTGCCGCTTTCCGGAGCTAGTCTCCACACCACGGTGGAATAAACCCGCATAGAGCGAAATTCTCTTTTCCTGGGCATCCGCTCTGCCTGAGAGAGAAGCGCGGTGGTGCCTGTGGAAAGAGCCTTAAGGAAATGGACACATCTCTCCCTGCGGATGAAGGAAGCCTGGCTGCTAAGGAGACACGAGGGGAAGATGAGGGCAGGGGAAAGGGCTCCAATCTGAGGAAGGTGTCTGGGCAGAAAGCATGCCTGTCCTGAGCCTTTGGGCCCAAGGAGACAGCAGCTCCTTGGCCACCTGACCGTGGTGGAGCCATGGGCTTGCCACCAGGCGCCTACCCTAAACTCGAGAAACAACTCCCAGAAAGACCTGGCCATTAGATGCCGTCTTCCTCCAGGATGTAGAAGCTTGGAGGAGGCACGGGGTTTAAGGGGAAAGAGTGGGGACAGTCCCCCAAAGCTCCCTATTCAGTGCACGGGCGGTGTGCAGGGATCCTGTCACCTCTGCTTTCCTGTGGGAGAAGCACAAGCCTAGTCCGCGAGTCGGCCTGAGCGCCAGAGGAAAGGGCCAAGCGATTCCTACACCGGGAGATGTTAGTGTGCATAGAGTGCCATCCTAGGCTAAGCGCGCTACCGCACGGTTGTGACTGTGTCTGCTTAGTTCGGCCTGGCAGGGTGAACCCAGGACGCGAACATGGAGCCCGGGAAAGCGAGGCCCAAGAGGCACCAGCTCTCCCGCAGCTCTTCTTCCCTGATGCGACTGAAATCTTGCTGAGGAAGCAGCGGCGAAGTGCTGTTCGCTCCAAACCAAAGCCTCTGCGAAAGCACAGCATTCGCTGAGAAAAGTTGTGCGGACTGCTGCTGCTTGCCTGAGCCCAGTCTCGCGGTGGGAGAAACCCGCATACAGCCAAAGCCTCTTTGCCTGGGCATCTCCCTTACGAAAGCACAGCATTCGTTGGGAAATCAGAGGTGGGTTTGGGGATGCTGCTGCTGCTTGCCTGAGCGAGTCTCGGCAACATGGTGGGAGATACCCGCATGGCGCGAAATCCTCTTTGCCCTAGCATCCTTTCTGCCTGAGAGAGAACCATGGTTGCACACGTCTGTCACCGCGCTCCCCAGAGCAATTTTCGGTAAGGCACAGCACGCCCTCCCCGGGGAAGAGAAGGATCCCTTGGCCTTGGGGTCTGGAAACGCTCGGGAAGCAGTATAGCCTGCCGAGGCACGAACAGCAGGCCATGAGAAGACAAGTGTCCTCTGCTCCCTGTGCGGAGAGATTGAAGCCTGGCTGCTAAGGAGACATGAGGGGACGACAAGGGCATGGGTGAGTGCTCCACTCTGAGGAAGGAGTGTGGGCAGAAGGCAGGCCTGTCCTGTGCCTCTGTTACCAAGGGGACAGCATCTCCTTGGCCACCTGTCCCAAGGGCAGACTTGGGCTTGCCACCAGATGCCATACCCGGAACTCGCAGAAACATCCCCATGGAGAAACGTGCAGTCATTGCCGTCTTCCACCAAGATGTGGCAGCATTGTGGGTGGCAGGGGGTGTGCCGGGGAAAGAGTGGAGACAGTCCTCACCGTTCCCCATCCCTGTGCTCGGGCACTGTGCAGGGATCCTGTCGCCTCTTCTCTCCTGTGGTGAAGGCACTGGCCTTGACCCCGAGTCTGCCCGAGCGCCGGAGTAAAAGGCAAAGCCTTACCTACGCCAGGAGATGGTAATAGGCATAGAGTGCCATGCTAGGCCACGCACGCTGCTGCAGGGTTGTGACTGTGTCTGCTTAGTTCGGCTTAGCAAGGTGAACCCCGGGCGCGAACTTGGAGCCCGGGAAAGCAAGGCCCAAGAGGCACCAGCTCTCCCGCGGCTCTTCTTTCCTGCCGCGACAGAGCGAACGACCAAAGCCTTGCTGAGGAAGCAGCAGGCTGAGCGAAGTGCGGTTCGCGCCAAGCTGAAAACCTCTGCGAAAGCATGGCAGTCGCTGGGAAATCAGAGTCGGTTCTGTGGGCTGCTTTTGTTGCTTGCCTTAGCCTAGTATTCGCAGCACGATGGGAAAAACCCGCATAGAGCGAAAGCCTCTTTGCCGGGGAATCCCCTCTAAGAAAGCACAGCATTCTTTGGGAAATCAGAGTCGCGTCTGTGGGATGCTGCCTGCCGCTTTCCGGAGCTAGTCTCCACACCACGGTGGAATAAACCCGCATAGAGCGAAATTCTCTTTTCCTGGGCATCCGCTCTGCCTGAGAGAGAAGCGCGGTGGTGCCTGTGGAAAGAGCCTTAAGGAAATGGACACATCTCTCCCTGCGGATGAAGGAAGCCTGGCTGCTAAGGAGACACGAGGGGAAGATTAGGGCAGGGGAAAGGGCTCCACTCTGAGGAAGGTGTCTGGGCAGAAAGCATGCCTGTCCTGAGCCTTTGGGCCCAAAGAGAAAGCAGCTCCTTGGCCACCTGACCGTGGTGGAGCCATGGGCTTGCCACCAGGCGCCTACCCTAAACTCGAGAAACAACTCCCAGAAAGACCTGGCCATCAGATGCCGTCTTCCTCCAGGATGTAGAAGCTTGGAGGAGGCACGGGGTTTAAGGGGAAGGAGTGGGGACAGTCCCCCAAAGCTCCCTATTTAGTGCACTGGCGGTGTGCAGGGATCCTGTCTCCTCTGCTTTCCTGTGGGAGAAGCACAAGCCTAGTCCGCGAGTCGGCCTGAGCGCCAGAGTAAAAGGCCAAGCGATGCCTACACCGGGAGATGGTAGTGTGCATAGAGTGCCATCCTATGCTAAGCGCGCTACTGCACGGTTGTGACTGTGTCTGCTTAGTTCGGCCTGGCAGGGTGAACCCAGGACGCGAACATGGAGCCAGGGAAAGCAAGGCACCAGCTCTCCCGCAGGTCTTCTTCCCTGACGCGACAGAAGCCTTGCTGAGGAAGCAGTGGCGAAGTGCTGTTTGCTCCAAACCAAAGCCTCTGCGAAAGCACAGCATTCCCCGAAAAATGTTTTGGGGGCTGCTGCTGCGTGCCTGAGCCAGTCTCGCGGTGGGAGAAACCCGCATACAGCGAAAGCCCCTTTGCCTGGGCATCTCCCCTAGGAAAGCACAGCATTCGTTGGGAAATCAGAGTTGGGTTTGGGGACGCTGCTGCTTCTTGCCTAAGCGAGTCTCCGCAGCATGTTGGAAGATACCTTCATGGAGCGAAATCCTCTTTGCCCTAGCATCCTTTCTGCCTGAGAGAGAAGCATGGTTGTTCACGTCTGTCACCGCGCTCCCCAGGAGCAAGTGTGGGGAAGGCACAGCACGCCGCCCCCGGGGAAGAGAAGGAGCCTTTGGCCTTGGAGTCAGGAAAATCTCGGGAACAGGATAGCCTGCCGCAACACGAAATGCAGGCCGGTGGCCAGACATGTGTCACCCGTTCCCTGTGCGGAGCGATGTAAGCCTGGATGTTCAGGAGACATGAGGGGACGACTAGGGCAGGGGCGCGTGCTCCACTCTGAGGAAGGAGTGTGGGCAGAAGGCAGGCCTGTCCTGTGCCTCTGTTACCAAGGGGACAGCATCTCTTTGGCCACCTGTCCCAAGGGAAGACTTGGGCTTGCCACCAGGGGCCATACCTGGAACTTGCAGAAACAACCCCATGGAGAAACGGTCAGTCAGATGCCATCTTCCAGCAAGATGTGGCAGCATTGTGGGTGACAGGGGGGTGCGGCGGGGAAGGAGTGGAGACAGTCTTCCACAATTCCCCATCCCAGTGCCCGGGCCGTGTGCAGGGATCCTGTTGCCTCCTCTCTCCTGTGGTGAAGGCACTGACCTAGAACCCGAGTCTGCCCGAGCGCCGGAGCAAAAGGCAAAGCCTTACCTAGGCCAGGAGATGGAATTAGGCATAGCGTGCCATGCTAGGCCACGCACGCTGCTGCAGGGTTGTGGCTTTGTCTGCCTAGTTCGGCTTAGCAAGGTGAACCCCGGGCGCAAACATGGAGCCCGTGAACTCAAGGCCCAAGAGGCACCAGCGCTCCCGCGTCTTTTCTTCCCTGCTGCGAAAGAGCGAATGATCAAAGCTTTGCTGAGGAAGCAGCAGCGAAGTGCGGTTCGCGCCAAGCTGAAAACCTCTGCGAAAGCATGGCAGTCTCTGGGAAATCAGAGTCCGTTCTGTGGGCTGCTTCTGTTGCTTGCCTTAGCCTAGTATTCGCAGCACGATGGGAGAAACCCGCATAGAGCGAAAGCCTCTTTGCCGGGGCATCCCCTCTGGGAAAGCACAGCATTCTTTGTGAAATCAGAGTCGGGTCTGTGGGATGCTGCCTGCCGCTTGCCGGAGCTAGTCTCCACCCCACGGTGGAATCAACCCGCATGGAGCGAAATCCTCTTTGCCTGGGCATCCGCTCTGCCTGAGAGAGAAGCGCGGTGGTGCCTGTGGAAAGAGCCTTAAGGAAAGGGACACATCTGTCACTGTAGAGCGAAGGAAGCCTGGCTGCTAAGGAGACACGAGGGGAAGATGAGGGCAGGGGAAAGGGCTCCAATCTGAGGAAGGTGTCTGGGCAGAAAGCATGCCTGTCCTGAGCCTTTGGGCCCAAGGAGACAGCAGCTCCTTGGCCACCTGACCGTGGTGGAGCCATGGGCTTGCCACCAGGCGCCTACCCTAAACTCGAGAAACAACTCCCAGAAAGACCTGGCCATTAGATGCCGTCTTCCTCCAGGATGTAGAAGCTTGGAGGAGGCACGGGGTTTAAGGGGAAAGAGTGGGGACAGTCCCCCAAAGCTCCCTATTCAGTGCACGGGCGGTGTGCAGGGATCCTGTCACCTCTGCTTTCCTGTGGGAGAAGCACAAGCCTAGTCCGCGAGTCGGCCTGAGCGCCAGAGGAAAGGGCCAAGCCATTCCTACACCGGGAGATGTTAGTGTGCATAGAGTGCCATCCTAGGCTAAGCGCGCTACCGCACGGTTGTGACTGTGTCTGCTTAGTTCGGCCTGGCAGGGTGAACCCAGGACGCGAACATGGAGCCCGGGAAAGCGAGGCCCAAGAGGCACCAGCTCTCCCGCAGCTCTTCTTCCCTGATGCGACTGAAATCTTGCTGAGGAAGCAGCGGCGAAGTGCTGTTCGCTCCAAACCAAAGCCTCTGCGAAAGCACAGCATTCGCTGAGAAAAGTTGTGCGGACTGCTGCTGCTTGCCTGAGCCCAGTCTCGCGGTGGGAGAAACCCGCATACAGCCAAAGCCTCTTTGCCTGGGCATCTCCCTTACGAAAGCACAGCATTCGTTGGGAAATCAGAGGTGGGTTTGGGGATGCTGCTGCTGCTTGCCTGAGCGAGTCTCGGCAACATGGTGGGAGATACCCGCATGGCGCGAAATCCTCTTTGCCCTAGCATCCTTTCTGCCTGAGAGAGAACCATGGTTGCACACGTCTGTCACCGCGCTCCCCAGAGCAATTTTCGGTAAGGCACAGCACGCCCTCCCCGGGGAAGAGAAGGATCCCTTGGCCTTGGGGTCTGGAAACGCTCGGGAAGCAGTATAGCCTGCCGAGGCACGAACAGCAGGCCATGAGAAGACAAGTGTCCTCTGCTCCCTGTGCGGAGAGATTGAAGCCTGGCTGCTAAGGAGACATGAGGGGACGACAAGGGCATGGGTGAGTGCTCCACTCTGAGGAAGGAGTGTGGGCAGAAGGCAGGCCTGTCCTGTGCCTCTGTTACCAAGGGGACAGCATCTCCTTGGCCACCTGTCCCAAGGGCAGACTTGGGCTTGCCACCAGATGCCATACCCGGAACTCGCAGAAACATCCCCATGGAGAAACGTGCAGTCATTGCCGTCTTCCACCAAGATGTGGCAGCATTGTGGGTGGCAGGGGGTGTGCCGGGGAAAGAGTGGAGACAGTCCTCACCGTTCCCCATCCCTGTGCTCGGGCACTGTGCAGGGATCCTGTCGCCTCTTCTCTCCTGTGGTGAAGGCACTGGCCTTGACCCCGAGTCTGCCCGAGCGCCGGAGTAAAAGGCAAAGCCTTACCTACGCCAGGAGATGGTAATAGGCATAGAGTGCCATGCTAGGCCACGCACGCTGCTGCAGGGTTGTGACTGTGTCTGCTTAGTTCGGCTTAGCAAGGTGAACCCCGGGCGCGAACTTGGAGCCCGGGAAAGCAAGGCCCAAGAGGCACCAGCTCTCCCGCGGCTCTTCTTTCCTGCCGCGACAGAGCGAACGACCAAAGCCTTGCTGAGGAAGCAGCAGGCTGAGCGAAGTGCGGTTCGCGCCAAGCTGAAAACCTCTGCGAAAGCATGGCAGTCGCTGGGAAATCAGAGTCGGTTCTGTGGGCTGCTTTTGTTGCTTGCCTTAGCCTAGTATTCGCAGCACGATGGGAAAAACCCGCATAGAGCGAAAGCCTCTTTGCCGGGGAATCCCCTCTAAGAAAGCACAGCATTCTTTGGGAAATCAGAGTCGCGTCTGTGGGATGCTGCCTGCCGCTTTCCGGAGCTAGTCTCCACACCACGGTGGAATAAACCCGCATAGAGCGAAATTCTCTTTTCCTGGGCATCCGCTCTGCCTGAGAGAGAAGCGCGGTGGTGCCTGTGGAAAGAGCCTTAAGGAAATGGACACATCTCTCCCTGCGGATGAAGGAAGCCTGGCTGCTAAGGAGACACGAGGGGAAGATTAGGGCAGGGGAAAGGGCTCCACTCTGAGGAAGGTGTCTGGGCAGAAAGCATGCCTGTCCTGAGCCTTTGGGCCCAAAGAGAAAGCAGCTCCTTGGCCACCTGACCGTGGTGGAGCCATGGGCTTGCCACCAGGCGCCTACCCTAAACTCGAGAAACAACTCCCAGAAAGACCTGGCCATCAGATGCCGTCTTCCTCCAGGATGTAGAAGCTTGGAGGAGGCACGGGGTTTAAGGGGAAGGAGTGGGGACAGTCCCCCAAAGCTCCCTATTTAGTGCACTGGCGGTGTGCAGGGATCCTGTCTCCTCTGCTTTCCTGTGGGAGAAGCACAAGCCTAGTCCGCGAGTCGGCCTGAGCGCCAGAGTAAAAGGCCAAGCGATGCCTACACCGGGAGATGGTAGTGTGCATAGAGTGCCATCCTATGCTAAGCGCGCTACTGCACGGTTGTGACTGTGTCTGCTTAGTTCGGCCTGGCAGGGTGAACCCAGGACGCGAACATGGAGCCAGGGAAAGCAAGGCACCAGCTCTCCCGCAGGTCTTCTTCCCTGACGCGACAGAAGCCTTGCTGAGGAAGCAGTGGCGAAGTGCTGTTTGCTCCAAATCAAAGCCTCTGCGAAAGCACAGCATTCCCCGAGAAATGTTTTGGGGGCTGCTGCTGCGTGCCTGAGCCCAGTCTCGCGATGGGAGAAACCCGCATACAGCGAAAGACCCTTTGCCTGGGCATCTCCCCTAGGAAAGCACAGCATTCGTTGGGAAATCAGAGTTGGGTTTGTGGAGGCTGCTGCTGCTTGCCTAAGCGAGTCTCCGCAGCATGTTGGAAGATACCCGCATGGAGCGAAATCCTCTTTGCCCTAGCATCCTTTCTGCCTGAGAGAGAAGCATGGTTGCTCACGTCTGTCACCGCACTCCCCAGGAGCAAGTGTGGGGAAGGCACAGCACGCCGCCCCCGGGGAAGAGAAGGAGCCCTTGGCCTTGGGGTCGGGAAAATCACGGGAACAGGATAGCCTGCTGCGGCATGTAATGCAGGCCGGTGGCCAGACATGTGTCACCCGTTCCCTGTGCGGAGAGATGGAAGCCTGGCTGCTAAGGAGACATGAGGGGACGACTAGGGCAGGGGCGCGTGCTCCACTCTGAGGAAGGAGTGTGGGCAGAAGGCAGGCCTGTCCTGTGCCTCTGTTACCAAGGGGACAGCATCTCCTTAGCCACCTGTCCCAAGGGCAGACTTGGGCTTGCCACCAGGTGCCATACCTGGAACTTGTAGAAACAACCCCATGGAGAAACGGTCAGTCAGATGCCATCTTCCACCAAGATGTGGCAGCATTGTGGGTGGCAGGGGGTGTGCCGGGGAAAGAGTGGAGACAGTCCCCACCGTTCCCCATCCCAGTGCTCGGGCACTGTGCAGGGATCCTGTCGCGTCTTCTCTCCTGTGGTGAAGGCACTGGCCTTGACCCCGAGTCTGCCTGAGCGCCGGAGCAAAAGGCAAAGCCTTACCTACGCCAGGAGATGGTAAAGGGCATAGAGTGCTTTGCTAGGCCATGCACGCTGCTGCAGGGTTGTGACTGTCTGCTTAGTTCGGCTTAGCAAGGTGAACCCCGGGCGCGAACTTGGAGCCCGGGAAAGCAAGGCCCAAGAGGCACCAGCTCTCCCGCGGCTCTTCTTTCCTGCCGCGACAGAGCGAACGACCAAAGCCTTGCTGAGGAAGCAGCAGGCTGAGCGAAGTGCGGTTCGCGCCAAGCTGAAAACCTCTGCGAAAGCATGGCAGTCGCTGGGAAATGAGAGTCGGTTCTGTGGGCTGCTTCTGTTGCTTGCCTTAGCCTAGTATTCGCAGCACGATGGGAGAAACCCGCATAGAGCGAAAGCCTCTTTGCCAGGGCATCCCCTCTGGGAAAGCACAGCATTCTTTGTGAAATCAGAGTCGGGTCTGTGGGATGCTGCCTGCCGCTTGCCGGAGCTAGTCTCCACCCCACGGTGGAATGAACCCGCATGGAGCGAAATCCTCTTTGCCTGGGCATCCGCTCTGCCTGAGAGAGAAGCGCGGTTTTGCCTGTGGAAAGAGCCTTAAGGAAATGGACACATCTGTCACTGTAGAGCGAAGGAAGCCTGGCTGCTAAGGAGACAGGAGGGGAAGATGAGGGCAGGGGAAAGAGTGGGGACAGTCCCCCAAAGCTCCCTATTCAGTGCACGGGCGGTGTGCAGGGATCCTGTCACCTCTCCTTTCCTGTGGGGAAAGCGCAGGCCTAGTCCGCGAGTCGGCCTGAGAGCCAGAGTAAAAGGCCAAGCGATTCCTACACCGGGAGATGGTAGTGTGCATAGAGTGCCATCCTAGGCTAAGAGCGCTACTGCACGGTTGTGACTGTGTCTGCTTAGTTCGGCCTGGAAGGGTGAACCCAGGACGCGAACATGAAGCCAGGGAACGCGAGGACCAAGAGGCAACCAGCTCTCCCGCAGCTCTTCTTCCCTGACGCGACAGAAGCCTTGCTGAGGAAGCAGTGGCGAAGTGCTGTTTGCTCCAAACCAAAGCCTCTGCGAAAGCACAGCATTCCCCGAAAAATGTTTTGGGGGCTGCTGCTGCGTGCCTGAGCCAGTCTCGCGGTGGGAGAAACCCGCATACAGCGAAAGCCCCTTTGCCTGGGCATCTCCCCTAGGAAAGCACAGCATTCGTTGGGAAATCAGAGTTGGGTTTGGGGACGCTGCTGCTGCTTGCCTAAGCGAGTCTCCGCAGCATGTTGGAAGATACCTTCATGGAGCGAAATCCTCTTTGCCCTAGCATCCTTTCTGCCTGAGAGAGAAGCATGGTTGTTCACGTCTGTCACCGCGCTCCCCAGGAGCAAGTGTGGGGAAGGCACAGCACGCCGCCCCCGGGGAAGAGAAGGAGCCTTTGGCCTTGGAGTCAGGAAAATCTCGGGAACAGGATAGCCTGCCGCAACACGAAATGCAGGCCGGTGGCCAGACATGTGTCACCCGTTCCCTGTGCGGAGAGATGTAAGCCTGGATGTTAAGGAGACATGAGGGGACGACTAGGGCAGGGGCGCCTGCTCCACTCTGAGGAAGGAGTGTGGGCAGAAGGCAGGCCTGTCCTGTGCCTCTGTTACCAAGGGGACAGCATCTCTTTGGCCACCTGTCCCAAGGGAAGACTTGGGCTTGCCACCAGGGGCCATACCTGGAACTTGCAGAAACAACCCCATGGAGAAACGGTCAGTCAGATGCCATCTTCCAGCAAGATGTGGCAGCATTGTGGGTGACAGGGGGGTGCGGCGGGGAAGGAGTGGAGACAGTCTTCCACAATTCCCCATCCCAGTGCCCGGGCCGTGTGCAGGGATCCTGTTGCCTCCTCTCTCCTGTGGTGAAGGCACTGACCTAGAACCCGAGTCTGCCCGAGCGCCGGAGCAAAAGGCAAAGCCTTACCTAGGCCAGGAGATGGAATTAGGCATAGCGTGCCATGCTAGGCCACGCACGCTGCTGCAGGGTTGTGGCTTTGTCTGCCTAGTTCGGCTTAGCAAGGTGAACCCCGGGCGCAAACATGGAGCCCGTGAACTCAAGGCCCAAGAGGCACCAGCGCTCCCGCGTCTTTTCTTCCCTGCTGCGAAAGAGCGAATGATCAAAGCTTTGCTGAGGAAGCAGCAGCGAAGTGCGGTTCGCGCCAAGCTGAAAACCTCTGCGAAAGCATGGCAGTCTCTGGGAAATCAGAGTCCGTTCTGTGGGCTGCTTCTGTTGCTTGCCTTAGCCTAGTATTCGCAGCACGATGGGAGAAACCCGCATAGAGCGAAAGCCTCTTTGCCGGGGCATCCCCTCTGGGAAAGCACAGCATTCTTTGGGAAATCAGAGTCGGGTCTGTGGGATGCTGCCTGCCGCTTGCCGGAGCTAGTCTCCACCCCACGGTGGAATCAACCCGCATGGAGCGAAATCCTCTTTGCCTGGGCATCCGCTCTGCCTGAGAGAGAAGCGCGGTGGTGCCTGTGGAAAGAGCCTTAAGGAAAGGGACACATCTGTCACTGTAGAGCGAAGGAAGCCTGGCTGCTAAGGAGACACGAGGGGAAGATGAGGGCAGGGGAAAGGGCTCCAATCTGAGGAAGGTGTCTGGGCAGAAAGCATGCCTGTCCTGAGCCTTTGGGCCCAAGGAGACAGCAGCTCCTTGGCCACCTGACCGTGGTGGAGCCATGGGCTTGCCACCAGGCGCCTACCCTAAACTCGAGAAACAACTCCCAGAAAGACCTGGCCATTAGATGCCGTCTTCCTCCAGGATGTAGAAGCTTGGAGGAGGCACGGGGTTTAAGGGGAAAGAGTGGGGACAGTCCCCCAAAGCTCCCTATTCAGTGCACGGGCGGTGTGCAGGGATCCTGTCACCTCTGCTTTCCTGTGGGAGAAGCACAAGCCTAGTCCGCGAGTCGGCCTGAGCGCCAGAGGAAAGGGCCAAGCGATTCCTACACCGGGAGATGTTAGTGTGCATAGAGTGCCATCCTAGGCTAAGCGCGCTACCGCACGGTTGTGACTGTGTCTGCTTAGTTCGGCCTGGCAGGGTGAACCCAGGACGCGAACATGGAGCCCGGGAAAGCGAGGCCCAAGAGGCACCAGCTCTCCCGCAGCTCTTCTTCCCTGATGCGACTGAAATCTTGCTGAGGAAGCAGCGGCGAAGTGCTGTTCGCTCCAAACCAAAGCCTCTGCGAAAGCACAGCATTCGCTGAGAAAAGTTGTGCGGACTGCTGCTGCTTGCCTGAGCCCAGTCTCGCGGTGGGAGAAACCCGCATACAGCCAAAGCCTCTTTGCCTGGGCATCTCCCTTACGAAAGCACAGCATTCGTTGGGAAATCAGAGTTGGGTTTGGGGATGCTGCTGCTGCTTGCCTGAGCGAGTCTCGGCAACATGGTGGGAGATACCCGCATGGCGCGAAATCCTCTTTGCCCTAGCATCCTTTCTGCCTGAGAGAGAACCATGGTTGCACACGTCTGTCACCGCGCTCCCCAGAGCAATTTTCGGTAAGGCACAGCACGCCCTCCCCGGGGAAGGGAAGGATCCCTTGGCCTTGGGGTCTGGAAACGCTCGGGAAGCAGTATAGCCTGCCGAGGCACGAACAGCAGGCCATGAGAAGACAAGTGTCCTCTGCTCCCTGTGCGGAGAGATTGAAGCCTGGCTGCTAAGGAGACATGAGGGGACGACAAGGGCATGGGTGAGTGCTCCACTCTGAGGAAGGAGTGTGGGCAGAAGGCAGGCCTGTCCTGTGCCTCTGTTACCAAGGGGACAGCATCTCCTTGGCCACCTGTCCCAAGGGCAGACTTGGGCTTGCCACCAGATGCCATACCCGGAACTCGCAGAAACATCCCCATGGAGAAACGTGCAGTCATTGCCGTCTTCCACCAAGATGTGGCAGCATTGTGGGTGGCAGGGGGTGTGCCGGGGAAAGAGTGGAGACAGTCCTCACCGTTCCCCATCCCTGTGCTCGGGCACTGTGCAGGGATCCTGTCGCCTCTTCTCTCCTGTGGTGAAGGCACTGGCCTTGACCCCGAGTCTGCCCGAGCGCCGGAGTAAAAGGCAAAGCCTTACCTACGCCAGGAGATGGTAATAGGCATAGAGTGCCATGCTAGGCCACGCACGCTGCTGCAGGGTTGTGACTGTGTCTGCTTAGTTCGGCTTAGCAAGGTGAACCCCGGGCGCGAACTTGGAGCCCGGGAAAGCAAGGCCCAAGAGGCACCAGCTCTCCCGCGGCTCTTCTTTCCTGCCGCGACAGAGCGAACGACCAAAGCCTTGCTGAGGAAGCAGCAGGCTGAGCGAAGTGCGGTTCGCGCCAAGCTGAAAACCTCTGCGAAAGCATGGCAGTCGCTGGGAAATCAGAGTCGGTTCTGTGGGCTGCTTTTGTTGCTTGCCTTAGCCTAGTATTCGCAGCACGATGGGAAAAACCCGCATAGAGCGAAAGCCTCTTTGCCGGGGAATCCCCTCTAAGAAAGCACAGCATTCTTTGGGAAATCAGAGTCGCGTCTGTGGGATGCTGCCTGCCGCTTTCCGGAGCTAGTCTCCACACCACGGTGGAATAAACCCGCATAGAGCGAAATTCTCTTTTCCTGGGCATCCGCTCTGCCTGAGAGAGAAGCGCGGTGGTGCCTGTGGAAAGAGCCTTAAGGAAATGGACACATCTCTCCCTGCGGATGAAGGAAGCCTGGCTGCTAAGGAGACACGAGGGGAAGATTAGGGCAGGGGAAAGGGCTCCACTCCGAGGAAGGTGTCTGGGCAGAAAGCATGCCTGTCCTGAGCCTTTGGGCCCAAAGAGAAAGCAGCTCCTTGGCCACCTGACCGTGGTGGAGCCATGGGCTTGCCACCAGGCGCCTACCCTAAACTCGAGAAACAACTCCCAGAAAGACCTGGCCATCAGATGCCGTCTTCCTCCAGGATGTAGAAGCTTGGAGGAGGCACGGGGTTTAAGGGGAAGGAGTGGGGACAGTCCCCCAAAGCTCCCTATTTAGTGCACTGGCGGTGTGCAGGGATCCTGTCTCCTCTGCTTTCCTGTGGGAGAAGCACAAGCCTAGTCCGCGAGTCGGCCTGAGCGCCAGAGTAAAAGGCCAAGCGATGCCTACACCGGGAGATGGTAGTGTGCATAGAGTGCCATCCTATGCTAAGCGCGCTACTGCACGGTTGTGACTGTGTCTGCTTAGTTCGGCCTGGCAGGGTGAACCCAGGACGCGAACATGGAGCCAGGGAAAGCAAGGCACCAGCTCTCCCGCAGGTCTTCTTCCCTGACGCGACAGAAGCCTTGCTGAGGAAGCAGTGGCGAAGTGCTGTTTGCTCCAAATCAAAGCCTCTGCGAAAGCACAGCATTCCCCGAGAAATGTTTTGGGGGCTGCTGCTGCGTGCCTGAGCCCAGTCTCGCGATGGGAGAAACCCGCATACAGCGAAAGACCCTTTGCCTGGGCATCTCCCCTAGGAAAGCACAGCATTCGTTGGGAAATCAGAGTTGGGTTTGGGGAGGCTGCTGCTGCTTGCCTAAGCGAGTCTCCGCAGCATGTTGGAAGATACCCGCATGGAGCGAAATCCTCTTTGCCCTAGCATCCTTTCTGCCTGAGAGAGAAGCATGGTTGCTCACGTCTGTCACCGCACTCCCCAGGAGCAAGTGTGGGGAAGGCACAGCACGCCGCCCCCGGGGAAGAGAAGGAGCCCTTGGCCTTGGGGTCGGGAAAATCACGGGAACAGGATAGCCTGCTGCGGCATGTAATGCAGGCCGGTGGCCAGACATGTGTCACCCGTTCCCTGTGCGGAGAGATGGAAGCCTGGCTGCTAAGGAGACATGAGGGGACGACTAGGGCAGGGGCGTGTGCTCCACTCTGAGGAAGGAGTGTGGGCAGAAGGCAGGCCTGTCCTGTGCCTCTGTTACCAAGGGGACAGCATCTCCTTAGCCACCTGTCCCAAGGGCAGACTTGGGCTTGCCACCAGGTGCCATACCTGGAACTTGTAGAAACAACCCCATGGAGAAACGGTCAGTCAGATGCCATCTTCCACCAAGATGTGGCAGCATTGTGGGTGGCAGGGGGTGTGCCGGGGAAAGAGTGGAGACAGTCCCCACCGTTCCCCATCCCAGTGCTCGGGCACTGTGCAGGGATCCTGTCGCGTCTTCTCTCCTGTGGTGAAGGCACTGGCCTTGACCCCGAGTCTGCCTGAGCGCTGGAGCAAAAGGCAAAGCCTTACCTACGCCAGGAGATGGTAAAGGGCATAGAGTGCTTTGCTAGGCCATGCACGCTGCTGCAGGGTTGTGACTGTCTGCTTAGTTCGGCTTAGCAAGGTGAACCCCGGGCGCGAACTTGGAGCCCGGGAAAGCAAGGCCCAAGAGGCACCAGCTCTCCCGCGGCTCTTCTTTCCTGCCGCGACAGAGCGAACGACCAAAGCCTTGCTGAGGAAGCAGCAGGCTGAGCGAAGTGCGGTTCGCGCCAAGCTGAAAACCTCTGCGAAAGCATGGCAGTCGCTGGGAAATGAGAGTCGGTTCTGTGGGCTGCTTCTGTTGCTTGCCTTAGCCTAGTATTCGCAGCACGATGGGAGAAACCCGCATAGAGCGAAAGCCTCTTTGCCAGGGCATCCCCTCTGGGAAAGCACAGCATTCTTTGTGAAATCAGATTCGAGTCTGTGGGATGCTGCCTGCCGCTTGCCGGAGCTAGTCTCCACCCCACGGTGGAATGAACCCGCATGGAGCGAAATCCTCTTTGCCTGGGCATCCGCTCTGCCTGAGAGAGAAGCGCGGTTTTGCCTGTGGAAAGAGCCTTAAGGAAATGGACACATCTGTCACTGTAGAGCGAAGGAAGCCTGGCTGCTAAGGAGACAGGAGGGGAAGATGAGGGCAGGGGAAAGAGTGGGGACAGTCCCCCAAAGCTCCCTATTCAGTGCACGGGCGGTGTGCAGGGATCCTGTCACCTCTCCTTTCCTGTGGGGAAAGCGCAGGCCTAGTCCGCGAGTCGGCCTGAGAGCCAGAGTAAAAGGCCAAGCGATTCCTACACCGGGAGATGGTAGTGTGCATAGAGTGCCATCCTAGGCTAAGAGCGCTACTGCACGGTTGTGACTGTGTCTGCTTAGTTCGGCCTGGCAGGGTGAACCCAGGACGCGAACATGAAGCCAGGGAACGCGAGGACCAAGAGGCACCAGCTCTCCCGCAGCTCTTCTTCCCTGACGCGACAGAAGCCTTGCTGAGGAAGCAGTGGCGAAGTGCTGTTTGCTCCAAACCAAAGCCTCTGCGAAAGCACAGCATTCCCCGAAAAATGTTTTGGGGGCTGCTGCTGCGTGCCTGAGCCAGTCTCGCGGTGGGAGAAACCCGCATACAGCGAAAGCCCCTTTGCCTGGGCATCTCCCCTAGGAAAGCACAGCATTCGTTGGGAAATCAGAGTTGGGTTTGGGGACGCTGCTGCTGCTTGCCTAAGCGAGTCTCCGCAGCATGTTGGAAGATACCTTCATGGAGCGAAATCCTCTTTGCCCTAGCATCCTTTCTGCCTGAGAGAGAAGCATGGTTGTTCACGTCTGTCACCGCGCTCCCCAGGAGCAAGTGTGGGGAAGGCACAGCACGCCGCCCCCGGGGAAGAGAAGGAGCCTTTGGCCTTAGAGTCAGGAAAATCTCGGGAACAGGATAGCCTGCCGCAACACGAAATGCAGGCCGGTGGCCAGACATGTGTCACCCGTTCCCTGTGCGGAGAGATGTAAGCCTGGATGTTAAGGAGACATGAGGGGACGACTAGGGCAGGGGCGCCTGCTCCACTCTGAGGAAGGAGTGTGGGCAGAAGGCAGGCCTGTCCTGTGCCTCTGTTACCAAGGGGACAGCATCTCTTTGGCCACCTGTCCCAAGGGAAGACTTGGGCTTGCCACCAGGGGCCATACCTGGAACTTGCAGAAACAACCCCATGGAGAAACGGTCAGTCAGATGCCATCTTCCAGCAAGATGTGGCAGCATTGTGGGTGACAGGGGGGTGCGGCGGGGAAGGAGTGGAGACAGTCTTCCACAATTCCCCATCCCAGTGCCCGGGCCGTGTGCAGGGATCCTGTTGCCTCCTCTCTCCTGTGGTGAAGGCACTGACCTAGAACCCGAGTCTGCCCGAGCGCCGGAGCAAAAGGCAAAGCCTTACCTAGGCCAGGAGATGGAATTAGGCATAGCGTGCCATGCTAGGCCACGCACGCTGCTGCAGGGTTGTGGCTTTGTCTGCCTAGTTCGGCTTAGCAAGGTGAACCCCGGGCGCAAACATGGAGCCCGTGAACTCAAGGCCCAAGAGGCACCAGCGCTCCCGCGTCTTTTCTTCCCTGCTGCGAAAGAGCGAATGATCAAAGCTTTGCTGAGGAAGCAGCAGCGAAGTGCGGTTCGCGCCAAGCTGAAAACCTCTGCGAAAGCATGGCAGTCTCTGGGAAATCAGAGTCCGTTCTGTGGGCTGCTTCTGTTGCTTGCCTTAGCCTAGTATTCGCAGCACGATGGGAGAAACCCGCATAGAGCGAAAGCCTCTTTGCCGGGGCATCCCCTCTGGGAAAGCACAGCATTCTTTGTGAAATCAGAGTCGGGTCTGTGGGATGCTGCCTGCCGCTTGCCGGAGCTAGTCTCCACCCCACGGTGGAATCAACCCGCATGGAGCGAAATCCTCTTTGCCTGGGCATCCGCTCTGCCTGAGAGAGAAGCGCGGTGGTGCCTGTGGAAAGAGCCTTAAGGAAATGGACACATCTCTCCCTGCGGATGAAGGAAGCCTGGCTGCTAAGGAGACACGAGGGGAAGATTAGGGCAGGGGAAAGGGCTCCAATCTGAGGAAGGTGTCTGGGCAGAAAGCATGCCTGTCCTGAGCCTTTGGGCCCAAGGAGACAGCAGCTCCTTGGCCACCTGACCGTGGTGGAGCCATGGGCTTGCCACCAGGCGCCTACCCTAAACTCGAGAAACAACTCCCAGAAAGACCTGGCCATTAGATGCCGTCTTCCTCCAGGATGTAGAAGCTTGGAGGAGGCACGGGGTTTAAGGGGAAAGAGTGGGGACAGTCCCCCAAAGCTCCCTATTCAGTGCACGGGCGGTGTGCAGGGATCCTGTCACCTCTGCTTTCCTGTGGGAGAAGCACAAGCCTAGTCCGCGAGTCGGCCTGAGCGCCAGAGGAAAGGGCCAAGCGATTCCTACACCGGGAGATGTTAGTGTGCATAGAGTGCCATCCTAGGCTAAGCGCGCTACCGCACGGTTGTGACTGTGTCTGCTTAGTTCGGCCTGGCAGGGTGAACCCAGGACGCGAACATGGAGCCCGGGAAAGCGAGGCCCAAGAGGCACCAGCTCTCCCGCAGCTCTTCTTCCCTGATGCGACTGAAATCTTGCTGAGGAAGCAGCGGCGAAGTGCTGTTCGCTCCAAACCAAAGCCTCTGCGAAAGCACAGCATTCGCTGAGAAAAGTTGTGCGGACTGCTGCTGCTTGCCTGAGCCCAGTCTCGCGGTGGGAGAAACCCGCATACAGCCAAAGCCTCTTTGCCTGGGCATCTCCCTTACGAAAGCACAGCATTCGTTGGGAAATCAGAGGTGGGTTTGGGGATGCTGCTGCTGCTTGCCTGAGCGAGTCTCGGCAACATGGTGGGAGATACCCGCATGGCGCGAAATCCTCTTTGCCCTAGCATCCTTTCTGCCTGAGAGAGAACCATGGTTGCACACGTCTGTCACCGCGCTCCCCAGAGCAATTTTCGGTAAGGCACAGCACGCCCTCCCCGGGGAAGAGAAGGATCCCTTGGCCTTGGGGTCTGGAAACGCTCGGGAAGCAGTATAGCCTGCCGAGGCACGAACAGCAGGCCATGAGAAGACAAGTGTCCTCTGCTCCCTGTGCGGAGAGATTGAAGCCTGGCTGCTAAGGAGACATGAGGGGACGACAAGGGCATGGGTGAGTGCTCCACTCTGAGGAAGGAGTGTGGGCAGAAGGCAGGCCTGTCCTGTGCCTCTGTTACCAAGGGGACAGCATCTCCTTGGCCACCTGTCCCAAGGGCAGACTTGGGCTTGCCACCAGATGCCATACCCGGAACTCGCAGAAACATCCCCATGGAGAAACGTGCAGTCATTGCCGTCTTCCACCAAGATGTGGCAGCATTGTGGGTGGCAGGGGGTGTGCCGGGGAAAGAGTGGAGACAGTCCTCACCGTTCCCCATCCCTGTGCTCGGGCACTGTGCAGGGATCCTGTCGCCTCTTCTCTCCTGTGGTGAAGGCACTGGCCTTGACCCCGAGTCTGCCCGAGCGCCGGAGTAAAAGGCAAAGCCTTACCTACGCCAGGAGATGGTAATAGGCATAGAGTGCCATGCTAGGCCACGCACGCTGCTGCAGGGTTGTGACTGTGTCTGCTTAGTTCGGCTTAGCAAGGTGAACCCCGGGCGCGAACTTGGAGCCCGGGAAAGCAAGGCCCAAGAGGCACCAGCTCTCCCGCGGCTCTTCTTTCCTGCCGCGACAGAGCGAACGACCAAAGCCTTGCTGAGGAAGCAGCAGGCTGAGCGAAGTGCGGTTCGCGCCAAGCTGAAAACCTCTGCGAAAGCATGGCAGTCGCTGGGAAATCAGAGTCGGTTCTGTGGGCTGCTTTTGTTGCTTGCCTTAGCCTAGTATTCGCAGCACGATGGGAAAAACCCGCATAGAGCGAAAGCCTCTTTGCCGGGGAATCCCCTCTAAGAAAGCACAGCATTCTTTGGGAAATCAGAGTCGCGTCTGTGGGATGCTGCCTGCCGCTTTCCGGAGCTAGTCTCCACACCACGGTGGAATAAACCCGCATAGAGCGAAATTCTCTTTTCCTGGGCATCCGCTCTGCCTGAGAGAGAAGCGCGGTGGTGCCTGTGGAAAGAGCCTTAAGGAAATGGACACATCTCTCCCTGCGGATGAAGGAAGCCTGGCTGCTAAGGAGACACGAGGGGAAGATTAGGGCAGGGGAAAGGGCTCCACTCTGAGGAAGGTGTCTGGGCAGAAAGCATGCCTGTCCTGAGCCTTTGGGCCCAAAGAGAAAGCAGCTCCTTGGCCACCTGACCGTGGTGGAGCCATGGGCTTGCCACCAGGCGCCTACCCTAAACTCGAGAAACAACTCCCAGAAAGACCTGGCCATCAGATGCCGTCTTCCTCCAGGATGTAGAAGCTTGGAGGAGGCACGGGGTTTAAGGGGAAGGAGTGGGGACAGTCCCCCAAAGCTCCCTATTTAGTGCACTGGCGGTGTGCAGGGATCCTGTCTCCTCTGCTTTCCTGTGGGAGAAGCACAAGCCTAGTCCGCGAGTCGGCCTGAGCGCCAGAGTAAAAGGCCAAGCGATGCCTACACCGGGAGATGGTAGTGTGCATAGAGTGCCATCCTATGCTAAGCGCGCTACTGCACGGTTGTGACTGTGTCTGCTTAGTTCGGCCTGGCAGGGTGAACCCAGGACGCGAACATGGAGCCAGGGAAAGCAAGGCACCAGCTCTCCCGCAGGTCTTCTTCCCTGACGCGACAGAAGCCTTGCTGAGGAAGCAGTGGCGAAGTGCTGTTTGCTCCAAATCAAAGCCTCTGCGAAAGCACAGCATTCCCCGAGAAATGTTTTGGGGGCTGCTGCTGCGTGCCTGAGCCCAGTCTCGCGATGGGAGAAACCCGCATACAGCGAAAGACCCTTTGCCTGGGCATCTCCCCTAGGAAAGCACAGCATTCGTTGGGAAATCAGAGTTGGGTTTGGGGAGGCTGCTGCTGCTTGCCTAAGCGAGTCTCCGCAGCATGTTGGAAGATACCCGCATGGAGCGAAATCCTCTTTGCCCTAGCATCCTTTCTGCCTGAGAGAGAAGCATGGTTGCTCACGTCTGTCACCGCACTCCCCAGGAGCAAGTGTGGGGAAGGCACAGCACGCCGCCCCCGGGGAAGAGAAGGAGCCCTTGGCCTTGGGGTCGGGAAAATCACGGGAACAGGATAGCCTGCTGCGGCATGTAATGCAGGCCGGTGGCCAGACATGTGTCACCCGTTCCCTGTGCGGAGAGATGGAAGCCTGGCTGCTAAGGAGACATGAGGGGACGACTAGGGCAGGGGCGCGTGCTCCACTCTGAGGAAGGAGTGTGGGCAGAAGGCAGGCCTGTCCTGTGCCTCTGTTACCAAGGGGACAGCATCTCCTTAGCCACCTGTCCCAAGGGCAGACTTGGGCTTGCCACCAGGTGCCATACCTGGAACTTGTAGAAACAACCCCATGGAGAAACGGTCAGTCAGATGCCATCTTCCACCAAGATGTGGCAGCATTGTGGGTGGCAGGGGGTGTGCCGGGGAAAGAGAGGAGACAGTCCCCACCGTTCCCCATCCCAGTGCTCGGGCACTGTGCAGGGATCCTGTCGCCTCTTCTCTCCTGTGGTGAAGGCACTGGCCTTGACCCCGAGTCTGCCTGAGCGCCGGAGCAAAAGGCAAAGCCTTACCTACGCCAGGAGATGGTAAAGGGCATAGAGTGCTTTGCTAGGCCATGCACGCTGCTGCAGGGTTGTGACTGTCTGCTTAGTTCGGCTTAGCAAGGTGAACCCCGGGCGCGAACTTGGAGCCCGGGAAAGCAAGGCCCAAGAGGCACCAGCTCTCCCGCGGCTCTTCTTTCCTGCCGCGACAGAGCGAACGACCAAAGCCTTGCTGAGGAAGCAGCAGGCTGAGCGAAGTGCGGTTCGCGCCAAGCTGAAAACCTCTGCGAAAGCATGGCAGTCGCTCGGAAATCAGAGTCGGTTCTGTGGGCTGCTTCTGTTGCTTGCCTTAGCCTAGTATTCGCAGCACGATGGGAGAAACCCGCATAGAGCGAAAGCCTCTTTGCCAGGGCATCCCCTCTGGGAAAGCACAGCATTCTTTGTGAAATCAGAGTCGAGTCTGTGGGATGCTGCCTGCCGCTTGCCGGAGCTAGTCTCCACCCCACGGTGGAATAAACCCGCATGGAGCGAAATCCTCTTTGCCTGGGCATCCGCTCTGCCTGAGAGAGAAGCGCGGTTTTGCCTGTGGAAAGAGCCTTAAGGAAATGGACACATCTGTCACTGTAGAGCGAAGGAAGCCTGGCTGCTAAGGAGACAGGAGGGGAAGATGAGGGCAGGGGAAAGAGTGGGGACAGTCCCCCAAAGCTCCCTATTCAGTGCACGGGCGGTGTGCAGGGATCCTGTCACCTCTCCTTTCCTGTGGGGAAAGCGCAGGCCTAGTCCGCGAGTCGGCCTGAGAGCCAGAGTAAAAGGCCAAGCGATTCCTACACCGGGAGATGGTAGTGTGCATAGAGTGCCATCCTAGGCTAAGAGCGCTACTGCACGGTTGTGACTGTGTCTGCTTAGTTCGGCCTGGCAGGGTGAACCCAGGACGCGAACATGAAGCCAGGGAACGCGAGGACCAAGAGGCACCAGCTCTCCCGCAGCTCTTCTTCCCTGACGCGACAGAAGCCTTGCTGAGGAAGCAGTGGCGAAGTGCTGTTTGCTCCAAACCAAAGCCTCTGCGAAAGCACAGCATTCCCCGAAAAATGTTTTGGGGGCTGCTGCTGCGTGCCTGAGCCAGTCTCGCGGTGGGAGAAACCCGCATACAGCGAAAGCCCCTTTGCCTGGGCATCTCCCCTAGGAAAGCACAGCATTCGTTGGGAAATCAGAGTTGGGTTTGGGGACGCTGCTGCTGCTTGCCTAAGCGAGTCTCCGCAGCATGTTGGAAGATACCTTCATGGAGCGAAATCCTCTTTGCCCTAGCATCCTTTCTGCCTGAGAGAGAAGCATGGTTGTTCACGTCTGTCACCGCGCTCCCCAGGAGCAAGTGTGGGGAAGGCACAGCACGCCGCCCCCGGGGAAGAGAAGGAGCCTTTGGCCTTGGAGTCAGGAAAATCTCGGGAACAGGATAGCCTGCCGCAACACGAAATGCAGGCCGGTGGCCAGACATGTGTCACCCGTTCCCTGTGCGGAGAGATGTAAGCCTGGATGTTAAGGAGACATGAGGGGACGACTAGGGCAGGGGCGCCTGCTCCACTCTGAGGAAGGAGTGTGGGCAGAAGGCAGGCCTGTCCTGTGCCTCTGTTACCAAGGGGACAGCATCTCTTTGGCCACCTGTCCCAAGGGAAGACTTGGGCTTGCCACCAGGGGCCATACCTGGAACTTGCAGAAACAACCCCATGGAGAAACGGTCAGTCAGATGCCATCTTCCAGCAAGATGTGGCAGCATTGTGGGTGACAGGGGGGTGCGGCGGGGAAGGAGTGGAGACAGTCTTCCACAATTCCCCATCCCAGTGCCCGGGCCGTGTGCAGGGATCCTGTTGCCTCCTCTCTCCTGTGGTGAAGGCACTGACCTAGAACCCGAGTCTGCCCGAGCGCCGGAGCAAAAGGCAAAGCCTTACCTAGGCCAGGAGATGGAATTAGGCATAGCGTGCCATGCTAGGCCACGCACGCTGCTGCAGGGTTGTGGCTTTGTCTGCCTAGTTCGGCTTAGCAAGGTGAACCCCGGGCGCAAACATGGAGCCCGTGAACTCAAGGCCCAAGAGGCACCAGCGCTCCCGCGTCTTTTCTTCCCTGCTGCGAAAGAGCGAATGATCAAAGCTTTGCTGAGGAAGCAGCAGGCTGAGCGAAGTGCGGTTCGCGCCAAGCTGAAAACCTCTGCGAAAGCATGGCAGTCTCTGGGAAATCAGAGTCCGTTCTGTGGGCTGCTTCTGTTGCTTGCCTTAGCCTAGTATTCGCAGCACGATGGGAGAAACCCGCATAGAGCGAAAGCCTCTTTGCCGGGGCATCCCCTCTGGGAAAGCACAGCATTCTTTGTGAAATCAGAGTCGGGTCTGTGGGATGCTGCCTGCCGCTTGCCGGAGCTAGTCTCCACCCCACGGTGGAATCAACCCGCATGGAGCGAAATCCTCTTTGCCTGGGCATCCGCTCTGCCTGAGAGAGAAGCGCGGTGGTGCCTGTGGAAAGAGCCTTAAGGAAAGGGACACATCTGTCACTGTAGAGCGAAGGAAGCCTGGCTGCTAAGGAGACACGAGGGGAAGATGAGGGCAGGGGAAAGGGCTCCAATCTGAGGAAGGTGTCTGGGCAGAAAGCATGCCTGTCCTGAGCCTTTGGGCCCAAGGAGACAGCAGCTCCTTGGCCACCTGACCGTGGTGGAGCCATGGGCTTGCCACCAGGCGCCTACCCTAAACTCGAGAAACAACTCCCAGAAAGACCTGGCCATTAGATGCCGTCTTCCTCCAGGATGTAGAAGCTTGGAGGAGGCACGGGGTTTAAGGGGAAAGAGTGGGGACAGTCCCCCAAAGCTCCCTATTCAGTGCACGGGCGGTGTGCAGGGATCCTGTCACCTCTGCTTTCCTGTGGGAGAAGCACAAGCCTAGTCCGCGAGTCGGCCTGAGCGCCAGAGGAAAGGGCCAAGCGATTCCTACACCGGGAGATGTTAGTGTGCATAGAGTGCCATCCTAGGCTAAGCGCGCTACCGCACGGTTGTGACTGTGTCTGCTTAGTTCGGCCTGGCAGGGTGAACCCAGGACGCGAACATGGAGCCCGGGAAAGCGAGGCCCAAGAGGCACCAGCTCTCCCGCAGCTCTTCTTCCCTGATGCGACTGAAATCTTGCTGAGGAAGCAGCGGCGAAGTGCTGTTCGCTCCAAACCAAAGCCTCTGCGAAAGCACAGCATTCGCTGAGAAAAGTTGTGCGGACTGCTGCTGCTTGCCTGAGCCCAGTCTCGCGGTGGGAGAAACCCGCATACAGCCAAAGCCTCTTTGCCTGGGCATCTCCCTTACGAAAGCACAGCATTCGTTGGGAAATCAGAGGTGGGTTTGGGGATGCTGCTGCTGCTTGCCTGAGCGAGTCTCGGCAACATGGTGGGAGATACCCGCATGGCGCGAAATCCTCTTTGCCCTAGCATCCTTTCTGCCTGAGAGAGAACCATGGTTGCACACGTCTGTCACCGCGCTCCCCAGAGCAATTTTCGGTAAGGCACAGCACGCCCTCCCCGGGGAAGAGAAGGATCCCTTGGCCTTGGGGTCTGGAAACGCTCGGGAAGCAGTATAGCCTGCCGAGGCACGAACAGCAGGCCATGAGAAGACAAGTGTCCTCTGCTCCCTGTGCGGAGAGATTGAAGCCTGGCTGCTAAGGAGACATGAGGGGACACAAGGGCATGGGTGAGTGCTCCACTCTGAGGAAGGAGTGTGGGCAGAAGGCAGGCCTGTCCTGTGCCTCTGTTACCAAGGGGACAGCATCTCCTTGGCCACCTGTCCCAAGGGCAGACTTGGGCTTGCCACCAGATGCCATACCCGGAACTCGCAGAAACATCCCCATGGAGAAACGTGCAGTCATTGCCGTCTTCCACCAAGATGTGGCAGCATTGTGGGTGGCAGGGGGTGTGCCGGGGAAAGAGTGGAGACAGTCCTCACCGTTCCCCATCCCTGTGCTCGGGCACTGTGCAGGGATCCTGTCGCCTCTTCTCTCCTGTGGTGAAGGCACTGGCCTTGACCCCGAGTCTGCCCGAGCGCCGGAGTAAAAGGCAAAGCCTTACCTACGCCAGGAGATGGTAATAGGCATAGAGTGCCATGCTAGGCCACGCACGCTGCTGCAGGGTTGTGACTGTGTCTGCTTAGTTCGGCTTAGCAAGGTGAACCCCGGGCGCGAACTTGGAGCCCGGGAAAGCAAGGCCCAAGAGGCACCAGCTCTCCCGCGGCTCTTCTTTCCTGCCGCGACAGAGCGAACGACCAAAGCCTTGCTGAGGAAGCAGCAGGCTGAGCGAAGTGCGGTTCGCGCCAAGCTGAAAACCTCTGCGAAAGCATGGCAGTCGCTGGGAAATCAGAGTCGGTTCTGTGGGCTGCTTTTGTTGCTTGCCTTAGCCTAGTATTCGCAGCACGATGGGAAAAACCCGCATAGAGCGAAAGCCTCTTTGCCGGGGAATCCCCTCTAAGAAAGCACAGCATTCTTTGGGAAATCAGAGTCGCGTCTGTGGGATGCTGCCTGCCGCTTTCCGGAGCTAGTCTCCACACCACGGTGGAATAAACCCGCATAGAGCGAAATTCTCTTTTCCTGGGCATCCGCTCTGCCTGAGAGAGAAGCGCGGTGGTGCCTGTGGAAAGAGCCTTAAGGAAATGGACACATCTCTCCCTGCGGATGAAGGAAGCCTGGCTGCTAAGGAGACACGAGGGGAAGATTAGGGCAGGGGAAAGGGCTCCAATCTGAGGAAGGTGTCTGGGCAGAAAGCATGCCTGTCCTGAGCCTTTGGGCCCAAGGAGACAGCAGCTCCTTGGCCACCTGACCGTGGTGGAGCCATGGGCTTGCCACCAGGCGCCTACCCTAAACTCGAGAAACAACTCCCAGAAAGACCTGGCCATTAGATGCCGTCTTCCTCCAGGATGTAGAAGCTTGGAGGAGGCACGGGGTTTAAGGGGAAAGAGTGGGGACAGTCCCCCAAAGCTCCCTATTCAGTGCACGGGCGGTGTGCAGGGATCCTGTCACCTCTGCTTTCCTGTGGGAGAAGCACAAGCCTAGTCCGCGAGTCGGCCTGAGCGCCAGAGGAAAGGGCCAAGCGATTCCTACACCGGGAGATGTTAGTGTGCATAGAGTGCCATCCTAGGCTAAGCGCGCTACCGCACGGTTGTGACTGTGTCTGCTTAGTTCGGCCTGGCAGGGTGAACCCAGGACGCGAACATGGAGCCCGGGAAAGCGAGGCCCAAGAGGCACCAGCTCTCCCGCAGCTCTTCTTCCCTGATGCGACTGAAATCTTGCTGAGGAAGCAGCGGCGAAGTGCTGTTCGCTCCAAACCAAAGCCTCTGCGAAAGCACAGCATTCGCTGAGAAAAGTTGTGCGGACTGCTGCTGCTTGCCTGAGCCCAGTCTCGCGGTGGGAGAAACCCGCATACAGCCAAAGCCTCTTTGCCTGGGCATCTCCCTTACGAAAGCACAGCATTCGTTGGGAAATCAGAGGTGGGTTTGGGGATGCTGCTGCTGCTTGCCTGAGCGAGTCTCGGCAACATGGTGGGAGATACCCGCATGGCGCGAAATCCTCTTTGCCCTAGCATCCTTTCTGCCTGAGAGAGAACCATGGTTGCACACGTCTGTCACCGCGCTCCCCAGAGCAATTTTCGGTAAGGCACAGCACGCCCTCCCCGGGGAAGAGAAGGATCCCTTGGCCTTGGGGTCTGGAAACGCTCGGGAAGCAGTATAGCCTGCCGAGGCACGAACAGCAGGCCATGAGAAGACAAGTGTCCTCTGCTCCCTGTGCGGAGAGATTGAAGCCTGGCTGCTAAGGAGACATGAGGGGACACAAGGGCATGGGTGAGTGCTCCACTCTGAGGAAGGAGTGTGGGCAGAAGGCAGGCCTGTCCTGTGCCTCTGTTACCAAGGGGACAGCATCTCCTTGGCCACCTGTCCCAAGGGCAGACTTGGGCTTGCCACCAGATGCCATACCCGGAACTCGCAGAAACATCCCCATGGAGAAACGTGCAGTCATTGCCGTCTTCCACCAAGATGTGGCAGCATTGTGGGTGGCAGGGGGTGTGCCGGGGAAAGAGTGGAGACAGTCCTCACCGTTCCCCATCCCTGTGCTCGGGCACTGTGCAGGGATCCTGTCGCCTCTTCTCTCCTGTGGTGAAGGCACTGGCCTTGACCCCGAGTCTGCCCGAGCGCCGGAGTAAAAGGCAAAGCCTTACCTACGCCAGGAGATGGTAATAGGCATAGAGTGCCATGCTAGGCCACGCACGCTGCTGCAGGGTTGTGACTGTGTCTGCTTAGTTCGGCTTAGCAAGGTGAACCCCGGGCGCGAACTTGGAGCCCGGGAAAGCAAGGCCCAAGAGGCACCAGCTCTCCCGCGGCTCTTCTTTCCTGCCGCGACAGAGCGAACGACCAAAGCCTTGCTGAGGAAGCAGCAGGCTGAGCGAAGTGCGGTTCGCGCCAAGCTGAAAACCTCTGCGAAAGCATGGCAGTCGCTGGGAAATCAGAGTCGGTTCTGTGGGCTGCTTTTGTTGCTTGCCTTAGCCTAGTATTCGCAGCACGATGGGAAAAACCCGCATAGAGCGAAAGCCTCTTTGCCGGGGAATCCCCTCTAAGAAAGCACAGCATTCTTTGGGAAATCAGAGTCGCGTCTGTGGGATGCTGCCTGCCGCTTTCCGGAGCTAGTCTCCACACCACGGTGGAATAAACCCGCATAGAGCGAAATTCTCTTTTCCTGGGCATCCGCTCTGCCTGAGAGAGAAGCGCGGTGGTGCCTGTGGAAAGAGCCTTAAGGAAATGGACACATCTCTCCCTGCGGATGAAGGAAGCCTGGCTGCTAAGGAGACACGAGGGGAAGATTAGGGCAGGGGAAAGGGCTCCAATCTGAGGAAGGTGTCTGGGCAGAAAGCATGCCTGTCCTGAGCCTTTGGGCCCAAGGAGACAGCAGCTCCTTGGCCACCTGACCGTGGTGGAGCCATGGGCTTGCCACCAGGCGCCTACCCTAAACTCGAGAAACAACTCCCAGAAAGACCTGGCCATTAGATGCCGTCTTCCTCCAGGATGTAGAAGCTTGGAGGAGGCACGGGGTTTAAGGGGAAAGAGTGGGGACAGTCCCCCAAAGCTCCCTATTCAGTGCACGGGCGGTGTGCAGGGATCCTGTCACCTCTGCTTTCCTGTGGGAGAAGCACAAGCCTAGTCCGCGAGTCGGCCTGAGCGCCAGAGGAAAGGGCCAAGCGATTCCTACACCGGGAGATGTTAGTGTGCATAGAGTGCCATCCTAGGCTAAGCGCGCTACCGCACGGTTGTGACTGTGTCTGCTTAGTTCGGCCTGGCAGGGTGAACCCAGGACGCGAACATGGAGCCCGGGAAAGCGAGGCCCAAGAGGCACCAGCTCTCCCGCAGCTCTTCTTCCCTGATGCGACTGAAATCTTGCTGAGGAAGCAGCGGCGAAGTGCTGTTCGCTCCAAACCAAAGCCTCTGCGAAAGCACAGCATTCGCTGAGAAAAGTTGTGCGGACTGCTGCTGCTTGCCTGAGCCCAGTCTCGCGGTGGGAGAAACCCGCATACAGCCAAAGCCTCTTTGCCTGGGCATCTCCCTTACGAAAGCACAGCATTCGTTGGGAAATCAGAGGTGGGTTTGGGGATGCTGCTGCTGCTTGCCTGAGCGAGTCTCGGCAACATGGTGGGAGATACCCGCATGGCGCGAAATCCTCTTTGCCCTAGCATCCTTTCTGCCTGAGAGAGAACCATGGTTGCACACGTCTGTCACCGCGCTCCCCAGAGCAATTTTCGGTAAGGCACAGCACGGCGTCCCCGGGGAAGAGAAGGATCCCTTGGCCTTGGGGTCTGGAAAAGCTCGGGAAGCAGTATAGCCTGCCGAGGCACGAACAGCAGGCCATGAGAAGACAAGTGTCCTCTGCTCCCTGTGCGGAGAGATTGAAGCCTGGCTGCTAAGGAGACATGAGGGGACGACAAGGGCATGGGTGAGTGCTCCACTCTGAGGAAGGAGTGTGGGCAGAAGGCAGGCCTGTCCTGTGCCTCTGTTACCAAGGGGACAGCATCTCCTTGGCCACCTGTCCCAAGGGCAGACTTGGGCTTGCCACCAGATGCCATACCCGGAACTCGCAGAAACATCCCCATGGAGAAACGTGCAGTCATTGCCGTCTTCCACCAAGATGTGGCAGCATTGTGGGTGGCAGGGGGTGTGCCGGGGAAAGAGTGGAGACAGTCCTCACCGTTCCCCATCCCTGTGCTCGGGCACTGTGCAGGGATCCTGTCGCCTCTTCTCTCCTGTGGTGAAGGCACTGGCCTTGACCCCGAGTCTGCCCGAGCGCCGGAGTAAAAGGCAAAGCCTTACCTACGCCAGGAGATGGTAATAGGCATAGAGTGCCATGCTAGGCCACGCACGCTGCTGCAGGGTTGTGACTGTGTCTGCTTAGTTCGGCTTAGCAAGGTGAACCCCGGGCGCGAACTTGGAGCCCGGGAAAGCAAGGCCCAAGAGGCACCAGCTCTCCCGCGGCTCTTCTTTCCTGCCGCGACAGAGCGAACGACCAAAGCCTTGCTGAGGAAGCAGCAGGCTGAGCGAAGTGCGGTTCGCGCCAAGCTGAAAACCTCTGCGAAAGCATGGCAGTCGCTGGGAAATCAGAGTCGGTTCTGTGGGCTGCTTTTGTTGCTTGCCTTAGCCTAGTATTCGCAGCACGATGGGAAAAACCCGCATAGAGCGAAAGCCTCTTTGCCGGGGAATCCCCTCTAAGAAAGCACAGCATTCTTTGGGAAATCAGAGTCGCGTCTGTGGGATGCTGCCTGCCGCTTTCCGGAGCTAGTCTCCACACCACGGTGGAATAAACCCGCATAGAGCGAAATTCTCTTTTCCTGGGCATCCGCTCTGCCTGAGAGAGAAGCGCGGTGGTGCCTGTGGAAAGAGCCTTAAGGAAATGGACACATCTCTCCCTGCGGATGAAGGAAGCCTGGCTGCTAAGGAGACACGAGGGGAAGATTAGGGCAGGGGAAAGGGCTCCACTCTGAGGAAGGTGTCTGGGCAGAAAGCATGCCTGTCCTGAGCCTTTGGGCCCAAAGAGAAAGCAGCTCCTTGGCCACCTGACCGTGGTGGAGCCATGGGCTTGCCACCAGGCGCCTACCCTAAACTCGAGAAACAACTCCCAGAAAGACCTGGCCATCAGATGCCGTCTTCCTCCAGGATGTAGAAGCTTGGAGGAGGCACGGGGTTTAAGGGGAAGGAGTGGGGACAGTCCCCCAAAGCTCCCTATTTAGTGCACTGGCGGTGTGCAGGGATCCTGTCTCCTCTGCTTTCCTGTGGGAGAAGCACAAGCCTAGTCCGCGAGTCGGCCTGAGCGCCAGAGTAAAAGGCCAAGCGATGCCTACACCGGGAGATGGTAGTGTGCATAGAGTGCCATCCTATGCTAAGCGCGCTACTGCACGGTTGTGACTGTGTCTGCTTAGTTCGGCCTGGCAGGGTGAACCCAGGACGCGAACATGGAGCCAGGGAAAGCAAGGCACCAGCTCTCCCGCAGGTCTTCTTCCCTGACGCGACAGAAGCCTTGCTGAGGAAGCAGTGGCGAAGTGCTGTTTGCTCCAAATCAAAGCCTCTGCGAAAGCACAGCATTCCCCGAGAAATGTTTTGGGGGCTGCTGCTGCGTGCCTGAGCCCAGTCTCGCGATGGGAGAAACCCGCATACAGCGAAAGACCCTTTGCCTGGGCATCTCCCCTAGGAAAGCACAGCATTCGTTGGGAAATCAGAGTTGGGTTTGGGGAGGCTGCTGCTGCTTGCCTAAGCGAGTCTCCGCAGCATGTTGGAAGATACCCGCATGGAGCGAAATCCTCTTTGCCCTAGCATCCTTTCTGCCTGAGAGAGAAGCATGGTTGCTCACGTCTGTCACCGCACTCCCCAGGAGCAAGTGTGGGGAAGGCACAGCACGCCGCCCCCGGGGAAGAGAAGGAGCCCTTGGCCTTGGGGTCGGGAAAATCACGGGAACAGGATAGCCTGCTGCGGCATGTAATGCAGGCCGGTGGCCAGACATGTGTCACCCGTTCCCTGTGCGGAGAGATGGAAGCCTGGCTGCTAAGGAGACATGAGGGGACGACTAGGGCAGGGGCGCGTGCTCCACTCTGAGGAAGGAGTGTGGGCAGAAGGCAGGCCTGTCCTGTGCCTCTGTTACCAAGGGGACAGCATCTCCTTAGCCACCTGTCCCAAGGGCAGACTTGGGCTTGCCACCAGGTGCCATACCTGGAACTTGTAGAAACAACCCCATGGAGAAACGGTCAGTCAGATGCCATCTTCCACCAAGATGTGGCAGCATTGTGGGTGGCAGGGGGTGTGCCGGGGAAAGAGAGGAGACAGTCCCCACCGTTCCCCATCCCAGTGCTCGGGCACTGTGCAGGGATCCTGTCGCCTCTTCTCTCCTGTGGTGAAGGCACTGGCCTTGACCCCGAGTCTGCCTGAGCGCCGGAGCAAAAGGCAAAGCCTTACCTACGCCAGGAGATGGTAAAGGGCATAGAGTGCTTTGCTAGGCCATGCACGCTGCTGCAGGGTTGTGACTGTCTGCTTAGTTCGGCTTAGCAAGGTGAACCCCGGGCGCGAACTTGGAGCCCGGGAAAGCAAGGCCCAAGAGGCACCAGCTCTCCCGCGGCTCTTCTTTCCTGCCGCGACAGAGCGAACGACCAAAGCCTTGCTGAGGAAGCAGCAGGCTGAGCGAAGTGCGGTTCGCGCCAAGCTGAAAACCTCTGCGAAAGCATGGCAGTCGCTCGGAAATCAGAGTCGGTTCTGTGGGCTGCTTCTGTTGCTTGCCTTAGCCTAGTATTCGCAGCACGATGGGAGAAACCCGCATAGAGCGAAAGCCTCTTTGCCAGGGCATCCCCTCTGGGAAAGCACAGCATTCTTTGTGAAATCAGAGTCGAGTCTGTGGGATGCTGCCTGCCGCTTGCCGGAGCTAGTCTCCACCCCACGGTGGAATAAACCCGCATGGAGCGAAATCCTCTTTGCCTGGGCATCCGCTCTGCCTGAGAGAGAAGCGCGGTTTTGCCTGTGGAAAGAGCCTTAAGGAAATGGACACATCTGTCACTGTAGAGCGAAGGAAGCCTGGCTGCTAAGGAGACAGGAGGGGAAGATGAGGGCAGGGGAAAGAGTGGGGACAGTCCCCCAAAGCTCCCTATTCAGTGCACGGGCGGTGTGCAGGGATCCTGTCACCTCTCCTTTCCTGTGGGGAAAGCGCAGGCCTAGTCCGCGAGTCGGCCTGAGAGCCAGAGTAAAAGGCCAAGCGATTCCTACACCGGGAGATGGTAGTGTGCATAGAGTGCCATCCTAGGCTAAGAGCGCTACTGCACGGTTGTGACTGTGTCTGCTTAGTTCGGCCTGGCAGGGTGAACCCAGGACGCGAACATGAAGCCAGGGAACGCGAGGACCAAGAGGCACCAGCTCTCCCGCAGCTCTTCTTCCCTGACGCGACAGAAGCCTTGCTGAGGAAGCAGTGGCGAAGTGCTGTTTGCTCCAAACCAAAGCCTCTGCGAAAGCACAGCATTCCCCGAAAAATGTTTTGGGGGCTGCTGCTGCGTGCCTGAGCCAGTCTCGCGGTGGGAGAAACCCGCATACAGCGAAAGCCCCTTTGCCTGGGCATCTCCCCTAGGAAAGCACAGCATTCGTTGGGAAATCAGAGTTGGGTTTGGGGACGCTGCTGCTGCTTGCCTAAGCGAGTCTCCGCAGCATGTTGGAAGATACCTTCATGGAGCGAAATCCTCTTTGCCCTAGCATCCTTTCTGCCTGAGAGAGAAGCATGGTTGTTCACGTCTGTCACCGCGCTCCCCAGGAGCAAGTGTGGGGAAGGCACAGCACGCCGCCCCCGGGGAAGAGAAGGAGCCTTTGGCCTTGGAGTCAGGAAAATCTCGGGAACAGGATAGCCTGCCGCAACACGAAATGCAGGCCGGTGGCCAGACATGTGTCACCCGTTCCCTGTGCGGAGAGATGTAAGCCTGGATGTTAAGGAGACATGAGGGGACGACTAGGGCAGGGGCGCCTGCTCCACTCTGAGGAAGGAGTGTGGGCAGAAGGCAGGCCTGTCCTGTGCCTCTGTTACCAAGGGGACAGCATCTCTTTGGCCACCTGTCCCAAGGGAAGACTTGGGCTTGCCACCAGGGGCCATACCTGGAACTTGCAGAAACAACCCCATGGAGAAACGGTCAGTCAGATGCCATCTTCCAGCAAGATGTGGCAGCATTGTGGGTGACAGGGGGGTGCGGCGGGGAAGGAGTGGAGACAGTCTTCCACAATTCCCCATCCCAGTGCCCGGGCCGTGTGCAGGGATCCTGTTGCCTCCTCTCTCCTGTGGTGAAGGCACTGACCTAGAACCCGAGTCTGCCCGAGCGCCGGAGCAAAAGGCAAAGCCTTACCTAGGCCAGGAGATGGAATTAGGCATAGCGTGCCATGCTAGGCCACGCACGCTGCTGCAGGGTTGTGGCTTTGTCTGCCTAGTTCGGCTTAGCAAGGTGAACCCCGGGCGCAAACATGGAGCCCGTGAACTCAAGGCCCAAGAGGCACCAGCGCTCCCGCGTCTTTTCTTCCCTGCTGCGAAAGAGCGAATGATCAAAGCTTTGCTGAGGAAGCAGCAGGCTGAGCGAAGCGGTTCGCGCCAAGCTGAAACCTCTGCGAAAGCATGGCAGTCTCTGGGAAATCAGAGTCCGTTCTGTGGGCTGCTTCTGTTGCTTGCCTTAGCCTAGTATTCGCAGCACGATGGGAGAAACCCGCATAGAGCGAAAGCCTCTTTGCCGGGGCATCCCCTCTGGGAAAGCACAGCATTCTTTGTGAAATCAGAGTCGGGTCTGTGGGATGCTGCCTGCCGCTTGCCGGAGCTAGTCTCCACCCCACGGTGGAATCAACCCGCATGGAGCGAAATCCTCTTTGCCTGGGCATCCGCTCTGCCTGAGAGAGAAGCGCGGTGGTGCCTGTGGAAAGAGCCTTAAGGAAAGGGACACATCTGTCACTGTAGAGCGAAGGAAGCCTGGCTGCTAAGGAGACACGAGGGGAAGATGAGGGCAGGGAAAGGGCTCCAATCTGAGGAAGGTGTCTGGGCAGAAAGCATGCCTGTCCTGAGCCTTTGGGCCCAAGGAGACAGCAGCTCCTTGGCCACCTGACCGTGGTGGAGCCATGGGCTTGCCACCAGGCGCCTACCCTAAACTCGAGAAACAACTCCCAGAAAAGACCTGGCCCATTAGATGCCGTCTTCCTCCAGGATGTAGAAGCTTGGAGGGAGGCACGGGGTTAAGGGGAAAGAGTGGGGGACAGTCCCCCAAAGCTCCCTATTCAGTGCACGGGCGGTGTGCAGGGATCCTGTCACCTCTGCTTTCCTGTGGGAGAGAAGCACAAGCCTAGTCCGCGAGTCGGCCTGAGCGCCAGAGGAAAGGGCCAAGCGATTCCTACACCGGGAGATGTTAGTGTGCATAGAGTGCCATCCTAGGCTAAGCGCGCTACCGCACGGTTGTGACTGTGTCTGCTTAGTTCGGCCTGGCAGGGTGAACCCAGGACGCGAACATGGAGCCGGGAAAGCGAGGCCCAAGAGGCACCAGCTCTCCCGCAGCTCTTCTTCCCTGATGCGACTGAAATCTTGCTGAGGAAGCAGCGGCGAAGTGCTGTTCGCTCCAAACCAAAGCCTCTGCGAAAGCACAGCATTCGCTGAGAAAAGTTGTGCGGACTGCTGCTGCTTGCCTGAGCCCAGTCTCGCGGTGGGAGAAACCCGCATACAGCCAAAGCCTCTTTGCCTGGGCATCTCCCTTACGAAAGCACAGCATTCGTTGGGAAATCAGAGGTGGGTTTGGGGATGCTGCTGCTGCTTGCCTGAGCGAGTCTCGGCAACATGGTGGGAGATACCCGCATGGCGCGAAATCCTCTTTGCCCTAGCATCCTTTCTGCCTGAGAGAGAACCATGGTTGCACACGTCTGTCACCGCGCTCCCCAGAGCAATTTTCGGTAAGGCACAGCACGCCCTCCCCGGGGAAGAGAAGGATCCCTTGGCCTTGGGGTCTGGAAACGCTCGGGAAGCAGTATAGCCTGCCGAGGCACGAACAGCAGGCCATGAGAAGACAAGTGTCCTCTGCTCCCTGTGCGGAGAGATTGAAGCCTGGCTGCTAAGGAGACATGAGGGGACGACAAGGGCATGGGTGAGTGCTCCACTCTGAGGAAGGAGTGTGGGCAGAAGGCAGGCCTGTCCTGTGCCTCTGTTACCAAGGGGACAGCATCTCCTTGGCCACCTGTCCCAAGGGCAGACTTGGGCTTGCCACCAGATGCCATACCCGGAACTCGCAGAAACATCCCCATGGAGAAACGTGCAGTCATTGCCGTCTTCCACCAAGATGTGGCAGCATTGTGGGTGGCAGGGGGTGTGCAGGGGAAAGAGTGGAGACAGTCCTCACCGTTCCCCATCCCTGTGCTCGGGCACTGTGCAGGGATCCTGTCGCCTCTTCTCTCCTGTGGTGAAGGCACTGGCCTTGACCCCGAGTCTGCCCGAGCGCCGGAGTAAAAGGCAAAGCCTTACCTACGCCAGGAGATGGTAATAGGCATAGAGTGCCATGCTAGGCCACGCACGCTGCTGCAGGGTTGTGACTGTGTCTGCTTAGTTCGGCTTAGCAAGGTGAACCCCGGGCGCGAACTTGGAGCCCGGGAAAGCAAGGCCCAAGAGGCACCAGCTCTCCCGCGGCTCTTCTTTCCTGCCGCGACAGAGCGAACGACCAAAGCCTTGCTGAGGAAGCAGCAGGCTGAGCGAAGTGCGGTTCGCGCCAAGCTGAAAACCTCTGCGAAAGCATGGCAGTCGCTGGGAAATCAGAGTCGGTTCTGTGGGCTGCTTTTGTTGCTTGCCTTAGCCTAGTATTCGCAGCACGATGGGAAAAACCCGCATAGAGCGAAAGCCTCTTTGCCGGGGAATCCCCTCTAAGAAAGCACAGCATTCTTTGGGAAATCAGAGTCGCGTCTGTGGGATGCTGCCTGCCGCTTTCCGGAGCTAGTCTCCACACCACGGTGGAATAAACCCGCATAGAGCGAAATTCTCTTTTCCTGGGCATCCGCTCTGCCTGAGAGAGAAGCGCGGTGGTGCCTGTGGAAAGAGCCTTAAGGAAATGGACACATCTCTCCCTGCGGATGAAGGAAGCCTGGCTGCTAAGGAGACACGAGGGGAAGATTAGGGCAGGGGAAAGGGCTCCACTCTGAGGAAGGTGTCTGGGCAGAAAGCATGCCTGTCCTGAGCCTTTGGGCCCAAAGAGAAAGCAGCTCCTTGGCCACCTGACCGTGGTGGAGCCATGGGCTTGCCACCAGGCGCCTACCCTAAACTCGAGAAACAACTCCCAGAAAGACCTGGCCATCAGATGCCGTCTTCCTCCAGGATGTAGAAGCTTGGAGGAGGCACGGGGTTTAAGGGGAAGGAGTGGGGACAGTCCCCCAAAGCTCCCTATTTAGTGCACTGGCGGTGTGCAGGGATCCTGTCTCCTCTGCTTTCCTGTGGGAGAAGCACAAGCCTAGTCCGCGAGTCGGCCTGAGCGCCAGAGTAAAAGGCCAAGCGATGCCTACACCGGGAGATGGTAGTGTGCATAGAGTGCCATCCTATGCTAAGCGCGCTACTGCACGGTTGTGACTGTGTCTGCTTAGTTCGGCCTGGCAGGGTGAACCCAGGACGCGAACATGGAGCCAGGGAAAGCAAGGCACCAGCTCTCCCGCAGGTCTTCTTCCCTGACGCGACAGAAGCCTTGCTGAGGAAGCAGTGGCGAAGTGCTGTTTGCTCCAAATCAAAGCCTCTGCGAAAGCACAGCATTCCCCGAGAAATGTTTTGGGGGCTGCTGCTGCGTGCCTGAGCCCAGTCTCGCGATGGGAGAAACCCGCATACAGCGAAAGACCCTTTGCCTGGGCATCTCCCCTAGGAAAGCACAGCATTCGTTGGGAAATCAGAGTTGGGTTTGGGGAGGCTGCTGCTGCTTGCCTAAGCGAGTCTCCGCAGCATGTTGGAAGATACCCGCATGGAGCGAAATCCTCTTTGCCCTAGCATCCTTTCTGCCTGAGAGAGAAGCATGGTTGCTCACGTCTGTCACCGCACTCCCCAGGAGCAAGTGTGGGGAAGGCACAGCACGCCGCCCCCGGGGAAGAGAAGGAGCCCTTGGCCTTGGGGTCGGGAAAATCACGGGAACAGGATAGCCTGCTGCGGCATGTAATGCAGGCCGGTGGCCAGACATGTGTCACCCGTTCCCTGTGCGGAGAGATGGAAGCCTGGCTGCTAAGGAGACATGAGGGGACGACTAGGGCAGGGGCGCGTGCTCCACTCTGAGGAAGGAGTGTGGGCAGAAGGCAGGCCTGTCCTGTGCCTCTGTTACCAAGGGGACAGCATCTCCTTAGCCACCTGTCCCAAGGGCAGACTTGGGCTTGCCACCAGGTGCCATACCTGGAACTTGTAGAAACAACCCCATGGAGAAACGGTCAGTCAGATGCCATCTTCCACCAAGATGTGGCAGCATTGTGGGTGGCAGGGGGTGTGCCGGGGAAAGAGAGGAGACAGTCCCCACCGTTCCCCATCCCAGTGCTCGGGCACTGTGCAGGGATCCTGTCGCCTCTTCTCTCCTGTGCTGAAGGCACTGGCCTTGACCCCGAGTCTGCCTGAGCGCCGGAGCAAAAGGCAAAGCCTTACCTACGCCAGGAGATGGTAAAGGGCATAGAGTGCTTTGCTAGGCCATGCACGCTGCTGCAGGGTTGTGACTGTCTGCTTAGTTCGGCTTAGCAAGGTGAACCCCGGGCGCGAACTTGGAGCCCGGGAAAGCAAGGCCCAAGAGGCACCAGCTCTCCCGCGGCTCTTCTTTCCTGCCGCGACAGAGCGAACGACCAAAGCCTTGCTGAGGAAGCAGCAGGCTGAGCGAAGTGCGGTTCGCGCCAAGCTGAAAACCTCTGCGAAAGCATGGCAGTCGCTGGGAAATCAGAGTCGGTTCTGTGGGCTGCTTCTGTTGCTTGCCTTAGCCTAGTATTCGCAGCACGATGGGAGAAACCCGCATAGAGCGAAAGCCTCTTTGCCAGGGCATCCCCTCTGGGAAAGCACAGCATTCTTTGTGAAATCAGAGTCGAGTCTGTGGGATGCTGCCTGCCGCTTGCCGGAGCTAGTCTCCACCCCACGGTGGAATAAACCCGCATGGAGCGAAATCCTCTTTGCCTGGGCATCCGCTCTGCCTGAGAGAGAAGCGCGGTTTTGCCTGTGGAAAGAGCCTTAAGGAAATGGACACATCTGTCACTGTAGAGCGAAGGAAGCCTGGCTGCTAAGGAGACAGGAGGGGAAGATGAGGGCAGGGGAAAGAGTGGGGACAGTCCCCCAAAGCTCCCTATTCAGTGCACGGGCGGTGTGCAGGGATCCTGTCACCTCTCCTTTCCTGTGGGGAAAGCGCAGGCCTAGTCCGCGAGTCGGCCTGAGAGCCAGAGTAAAAGGCCAAGCGATTCCTACACCGGGAGATGGTAGTGTGCATAGAGTGCCATCCTAGGCTAAGAGCGCTACTGCACGGTTGTGACTGTGTCTGCTTAGTTCGGCCTGGCAGGGTGAACCCAGGACGCGAACATGAAGCCAGGGAACGCGAGGACCAAGAGGCACCAGCTCTCCCGCAGCTCTTCTTCCCTGACGCGACAGAAGCCTTGCTGAGGAAGCAGTGGCGAAGTGCTGTTTGCTCCAAACCAAAGCCTCTGCGAAAGCACAGCATTCCCCGAAAAATGTTTTGGGGGCTGCTGCTGCGTGCCTGAGCCAGTCTCGCGGTGGGAGAAACCCGCATACAGCGAAAGCCCCTTTGCCTGGGCATCTCCCCTAGGAAAGCACAGCATTCGTTGGGAAATCAGAGTTGGGTTTGGGGACGCTGCTGCTGCTTGCCTAAGCGAGTCTCCGCAGCATGTTGGAAGATACCTTCATGGAGCGAAATCCTCTTTGCCCTAGCATCCTTTCTGCCTGAGAGAGAAGCATGGTTGTTCACGTCTGTCACCGCGCTCCCCAGGAGCAAGTGTGGGGAAGGCACAGCACGCCGCCCCCGGGGAAGAGAAGGAGCCTTTGGCCTTGGAGTCAGGAAAATCTCGGGAACAGGATAGCCTGCCGCAACACGAAATGCAGGCCGGTGGCCAGACATGTGTCACCCGTTCCCTGTGCGGAGAGATGTAAGCCTGGATGTTAAGGAGACATGAGGGGACGACTAGGGCAGGGGCGCCTGCTCCACTCTGAGGAAGGAGTGTGGGCAGAAGGCAGGCCTGTCCTGTGCCTCTGTTACCAAGGGGACAGCATCTCTTTGGCCACCTGTCCCAAGGGAAGACTTGGGCTTGCCACCAGGGGCCATACCTGGAACTTGCAGAAACAACCCCATGGAGAAACGGTCAGTCAGATGCCATCTTCCAGCAAGATGTGGCAGCATTGTGGGTGACAGGGGGGTGCGGCGGGGAAGGAGTGGAGACAGTCTTCCACAATTCCCCATCCCAGTGCCCGGGCCGTGTGCAGGGATCCTGTTGCCTCCTCTCTCCTGTGGTGAAGGCACTGACCTAGAACCCGAGTCTGCCCGAGCGCCGGAGCAAAAGGCAAAGCCTTACCTAGGCCAGGAGATGGAATTAGGCATAGCGTGCCATGCTAGGCCACGCACGCTGCTGCAGGGTTGTGGCTTTGTCTGCCTAGTTCGGCTTAGCAAGGTGAACCCCGGGCGCAAACATGGAGCCCGTGAACTCAAGGCCCAAGAGGCACCAGCGCTCCCGCGTCTTTTCTTCCCTGCTGCGAAAGAGCGAATGATCAAAGCTTTGCTGAGGAAGCAGCAGGCTGAGCGAAGTGCGGTTCGCGCCAAGCTGAAAACCTCTGCGAAAGCATGGCAGTCTCTGGGAAATCAGAGTCCGTTCTGTGGGCTGCTTCTGTTGCTTGCCTTAGCCTAGTATTCGCAGCACGATGGGAGAAACCCGCATAGAGCGAAAGCCTCTTTGCCGGGGCATCCCCTCTGGGAAAGCACAGCATTCTTTGTGAAATCAGAGTCGGGTCTGTGGGATGCTGCCTGCCGCTTGCCGGAGCTAGTCTCCACCCCACGGTGGAATCAACCCGCATGGAGCGAAATCCTCTTTGCCTGGGCATCCGCTCTGCCTGAGAGAGAAGCGCGGTGGTGCCTGTGGAAAGAGCCTTAAGGAAAGGGACACATCTGTCACTGTAGAGCGAAGGAAGCCTGGCTGCTAAGGAGACACGAGGGGAAGATGAGGGCAGGGGAAAGGGCTCCAATCTGAGGAAGGTGTCTGGGCAGAAAGCATGCCTGTCCTGAGCCTTTGGGCCCAAGGAGACAGCAGCTCCTTGGCCACCTGACCGTGGTGGAGCCATGGGCTTGCCACCAGGCGCCTACCCTAAACTCGAGAAACAACTCCCAGAAAGACCTGGCCATTAGATGCCGTCTTCCTCCAGGATGTAGAAGCTTGGAGGAGGCACGGGGTTTAAGGGGAAAGAGTGGGGACAGTCCCCCAAAGCTCCCTATTCAGTGCACGGGCGGTGTGCAGGGATCCTGTCACCTCTGCTTTCCTGTGGGAGAAGCACAAGCCTAGTCCGCGAGTCGGCCTGAGCGCCAGAGGAAAGGGCCAAGCGATTCCTACACCGGGAGATGTTAGTGTGCATAGAGTGCCATCCTAGGCTAAGCGCGCTACCGCACGGTTGTGACTGTGTCTGCTTAGTTCGGCCTGGCAGGGTGAACCCAGGACGCGAACATGGAGCCCGGGAAAGCGAGGCCCAAGAGGCACCAGCTCTCCCGCAGCTCTTCTTCCCTGATGCGACTGAAATCTTGCTGAGGAAGCAGCGGCGAAGTGCTGTTCGCTCCAAACCAAAGCCTCTGCGAAAGCACAGCATTCGCTGAGAAAAGTTGTGCGGACTGCTGCTGCTTGCCTGAGCCCAGTCTCGCGGTGGGAGAAACCCGCATACAGCCAAAGCCTCTTTGCCTGGGCATCTCCCTTACGAAAGCACAGCATTCGTTGGGAAATCAGAGGTGGGTTTGGGGATGCTGCTGCTGCTTGCCTGAGCGAGTCTCGGCAACATGGTGGGAGATACCCGCATGGCGCGAAATCCTCTTTGCCCTAGCATCCTTTCTGCCTGAGAGAGAACCATGGTTGCACACGTCTGTCACCGCGCTCCCCAGAGCAATTTTCGGTAAGGCACAGCACGCCCTCCCCGGGGAAGAGAAGGATCCCTTGGCCTTGGGGTCTGGAAACGCTCGGGAAGCAGTATAGCCTGCCGAGGCACGAACAGCAGGCCATGAGAAGACAAGTGTCCTCTGCTCCCTGTGCGGAGAGATTGAAGCCTGGCTGCTAAGGAGACATGAGGGGACGACAAGGGCATGGGTGAGTGCTCCACTCTGAGGAAGGAGTGTGGGCAGAAGGCAGGCCTGTCCTGTGCCTCTGTTACCAAGGGGACAGCATCTCCTTGGCCACCTGTCCCAAGGGCAGACTTGGGCTTGCCACCAGATGCCATACCCGGAACTCGCAGAAACATCCCCATGGAGAAACGTGCAGTCATTGCCGTCTTCCACCAAGATGTGGCAGCATTGTGGGTGGCAGGGGGTGTGCCGGGGAAAGAGTGGAGACAGTCCTCACCGTTCCCCATCCCTGTGCTCGGGCACTGTGCAGGGATCCTGTCGCCTCTTCTCTCCTGTGGTGAAGGCACTGGCCTTGACCCCGAGTCTGCCCGAGCGCCGGAGTAAAAGGCAAAGCCTTACCTACGCCAGGAGATGGTAATAGGCATAGAGTGCCATGCTAGGCCACGCACGCTGCTGCAGGGTTGTGACTGTGTCTGCTTAGTTCGGCTTAGCAAGGTGAACCCCGGGCGCGAACTTGGAGCCCGGGAAAGCAAGGCCCAAGAGGCACCAGCTCTCCCGCGGCTCTTCTTTCCTGCCGCGACAGAGCGAACGACCAAAGCCTTGCTGAGGAAGCAGCAGGCTGAGCGAAGTGCGGTTCGCGCCAAGCTGAAAACCTCTGCGAAAGCATGGCAGTCGCTGGGAAATCAGAGTCGGTTCTGTGGGCTGCTTTTGTTGCTTGCCTTAGCCTAGTATTCGCAGCACGATGGGAAAAACCCGCATAGAGCGAAAGCCTCTTTGCCGGGGAATCCCCTCTAAGAAAGCACAGCATTCTTTGGGAAATCAGAGTCGCGTCTGTGGGATGCTGCCTGCCGCTTTCCGGAGCTAGTCTCCACACCACGGTGGAATAAACCCGCATAGAGCGAAATTCTCTTTTCCTGGGCATCCGCTCTGCCTGAGAGAGAAGCGCGGTGGTGCCTGTGGAAAGAGCCTTAAGGAAATGGACACATCTCTCCCTGCGGATGAAGGAAGCCTGGCTGCTAAGGAGACACGAGGGGAAGATTAGGGCAGGGGAAAGGGCTCCACTCTGAGGAAGGTGTCTGGGCAGAAAGCATGCCTGTCCTGAGCCTTTGGGCCCAAAGAGAAAGCAGCTCCTTGGCCACCTGACCGTGGTGGAGCCATGGGCTTGCCACCAGGCGCCTACCCTAAACTCGAGAAACAACTCCCAGAAAGACCTGGCCATCAGATGCCGTCTTCCTCCAGGATGTAGAAGCTTGGAGGAGGCACGGGGTTTAAGGGGAAGGAGTGGGGACAGTCCCCCAAAGCTCCCTATTTAGTGCACTGGCGGTGTGCAGGGATCCTGTCTCCTCTGCTTTCCTGTGGGAGAAGCACAAGCCTAGTCCGCGAGTCGGCCTGAGCGCCAGAGTAAAAGGCCAAGCGATGCCTACACCGGGAGATGGTAGTGTGCATAGAGTGCCATCCTATGCTAAGCGCGCTACTGCACGGTTGTGACTGTGTCTGCTTAGTTCGGCCTGGCAGGGTGAACCCAGGACGCGAACATGGAGCCAGGGAAAGCAAGGCACCAGCTCTCCCGCAGGTCTTCTTCCCTGACGCGACAGAAGCCTTGCTGAGGAAGCAGTGGCGAAGTGCTGTTTGCTCCAAATCAAAGCCTCTGCGAAAGCACAGCATTCCCCGAGAAATGTTTTGGGGGCTGCTGCTGCGTGCCTGAGCCCAGTCTCGCGATGGGAGAAACCCGCATACAGCGAAAGACCCTTTGCCTGGGCATCTCCCCTAGGAAAGCACAGCATTCGTTGGGAAATCAGAGTTGGGTTTGGGGAGGCTGCTGCTGCTTGCCTAAGCGAGTCTCCGCAGCATGTTGGAAGATACCCGCATGGAGCGAAATCCTCTTTGCCCTAGCATCCTTTCTGCCTGAGAGAGAAGCATGGTTGCTCACGTCTGTCACCGCACTCCCCAGGAGCAAGTGTGGGGAAGGCACAGCACGCCGCCCCCGGGGAAGAGAAGGAGCCCTTGGCCTTGGGGTCGGGAAAATCACGGGAACAGGATAGCCTGCTGCGGCATGTAATGCAGGCCGGTGGCCAGACATGTGTCACCCGTTCCCTGTGCGGAGAGATGGAAGCCTGGCTGCTAAGGAGACATGAGGGGACGACTAGGGCAGGGGCGCGTGCTCCACTCTGAGGAAGGAGTGTGGGCAGAAGGCAGGCCTGTCCTGTGCCTCTGTTACCAAGGGGACAGCATCTCCTTAGCCACCTGTCCCAAGGGCAGACTTGGGCTTGCCACCAGGTGCCATACCTGGAACTTGTAGAAACAACCCCATGGAGAAACGGTCAGTCAGATGCCATCTTCCACCAAGATGTGGCAGCATTGTGGGTGGCAGGGGGTGTGCCGGGGAAAGAGAGGAGACAGTCCCCACCGTTCCCCATCCCAGTGCTCGGGCACTGTGCAGGGATCCTGTCGCCTCTTCTCTCCTGTGGTGAAGGCACTGGCCTTGACCCCGAGTCTGCCTGAGCGCCGGAGCAAAAGGCAAAGCCTTACCTACGCCAGGAGATGGTAAAGGGCATAGAGTGCTTTGCTAGGCCATGCACGCTGCTGCAGGGTTGTGACTGTCTGCTTAGTTCGGCTTAGCAAGGTGAACCCCGGGCGCGAACTTGGAGCCCGGGAAAGCAAGGCCCAAGAGGCACCAGCTCTCCCGCGGCTCTTCTTTCCTGCCGCGACAGAGCGAACGACCAAAGCCTTGCTGAGGAAGCAGCAGGCTGAGCGAAGTGCGGTTCGCGCCAAGCTGAAAACCTCTGCGAAAGCATGGCAGTCGCTGGGAAATCAGAGTCGGTTCTGTGGGCTGCTTCTGTTGCTTGCCTTAGCCTAGTATTCGCAGCACGATGGGAGAAACCCGCATAGAGCGAAAGCCTCTTTGCCAGGGCATCCCCTCTGGGAAAGCACAGCATTCTTTGTGAAATCAGAGTCGAGTCTGTGGGATGCTGCCTGCCGCTTTCCGGAGCTAGTCTCCACACCACGGTGGAATAAACCCGCATGGAGCGAAATCCTCTTTGCCTGGGCATCCGCTCTGCCTGAGAGAGAAGCGCGGTTTTGCCTGTGGAAAGAGCCTTAAGGAAATGGACACATCTGTCACTGTAGAGCGAAGGAAGCCTGGCTGCTAAGGAGACAGGAGGGGAAGATGAGGGCAGGGGAAAGAGTGGGGACAGTCCCCCAAAGCTCCCTATTCAGTGCACGGGCGGTGTGCAGGGATCCTGTCACCTCTCCTTTCCTGTGGGGAAAGCGCAGGCCTAGTCCGCGAGTCGGCCTGAGAGCCAGAGTAAAAGGCCAAGCGATTCCTACACCGGGAGATGGTAGTGTGCATAGAGTGCCATCCTAGGCTAAGAGCGCTACTGCACGGTTGTGACTGTGTCTGCTTAGTTCGGCCTGGCAGGGTGAACCCAGGACGCGAACATGAAGCCAGGGAACGCGAGGACCAAGAGGCACCAGCTCTCCCGCAGCTCTTCTTCCCTGACGCGACAGAAGCCTTGCTGAGGAAGCAGTGGCGAAGTGCTGTTTGCTCCAAACCAAAGCCTCTGCGAAAGCACAGCATTCCCCGAAAAATGTTTTGGGGGCTGCTGCTGCGTGCCTGAGCCAGTCTCGCGGTGGGAGAAACCCGCATACAGCGAAAGCCCCTTTGCCTGGGCATCTCCCCTAGGAAAGCACAGCATTCGTTGGGAAATCAGAGTTGGGTTTGGGGACGCTGCTGCTGCTTGCCTAAGCGAGTCTCCGCAGCATGTTGGAAGATACCTTCATGGAGCGAAATCCTCTTTGCCCTAGCATCCTTTCTGCCTGAGAGAGAAGCATGGTTGTTCACGTCTGTCACCGCGCTCCCCAGGAGCAAGTGTGGGGAAGGCACAGCACGCCGCCCCCGGGGAAGAGAAGGAGCCTTTGGCCTTGGAGTCAGGAAAATCTCGGGAACAGGATAGCCTGCCGCAACACGAAATGCAGGCCGGTGGCCAGACATGTGTCACCCGTTCCCTGTGCGGAGAGATGTAAGCCTGGATGTTAAGGAGACATGAGGGGACGACTAGGGCAGGGGCGCCTGCTCCACTCTGAGGAAGGAGTGTGGGCAGAAGGCAGGCCTGTCCTGTGCCTCTGTTACCAAGGGGACAGCATCTCTTTGGCCACCTGTCCCAAGGGAAGACTTGGGCTTGCCACCAGGGGCCATACCTGGAACTTGCAGAAACAACCCCATGGAGAAACGGTCAGTCAGATGCCATCTTCCAGCAAGATGTGGCAGCATTGTGGGTGACAGGGGGGTGCGGCGGGGAAGGAGTGGAGACAGTCTTCCACAATTCCCCATCCCAGTGCCCGGGCCGTGTGCAGGGATCCTGTTGCCTCCTCTCTCCTGTGGTGAAGGCACTGACCTAGAACCCGAGTCTGCCCGAGCGCCGGAGCAAAAGGCAAAGCCTTACCTAGGCCAGGAGATGGAATTAGGCATAGCGTGCCATGCTAGGCCACGCACGCTGCTGCAGGGTTGTGGCTTTGTCTGCCTAGTTCGGCTTAGCAAGGTGAACCCCGGGCGCAAACATGGAGCCCGTGAACTCAAGGCCCAAGAGGCACCAGCGCTCCCGCGTCTTTTCTTCCCTGCTGCGAAAGAGCGAATGATCAAAGCTTTGCTGAGGAAGCAGCAGCGAAGTGCGGTTCGCGCCAAGCTGAAAACCTCTGCGAAAGCATGGCAGTCTCTGGGAAATCAGAGTCCGTTCTGTGGGCTGCTTCTGTTGCTTGCCTTAGCCTAGTATTCGCAGCACGATGGGAGAAACCCGCATAGAGCGAAAGCCTCTTTGCCGGGGCATCCCCTCTGGGAAAGCACAGCATTCTTTGTGAAATCAGAGTCGGGTCTGTGGGATGCTGCCTGCCGCTTGCCGGAGCTAGTCTCCACCCCACGGTGGAATCAACCCGCATGGAGCGAAATCCTCTTTGCCTGGGCATCCGCTCTGCCTGAGAGAGAAGCGCGGTGGTGCCTGTGGAAAGAGCCTTAAGGAAAGGGACACATCTGTCACTGTAGAGCGAAGGAAGCCTGGCTGCTAAGGAGACACGAGGGGAAGATGAGGGCAGGGGAAAGGGCTCCAATCTGAGGAAGGTGTCTGGGCAGAAAGCATGCCTGTCCTGAGCCTTTGGGCCCAAGGAGACAGCAGCTCCTTGGCCACCTGACCGTGGTGGAGCCATGGGCTTGCCACCAGGCGCCTACCCTAAACTCGAGAAACAACTCCCAGAAAGACCTGGCCATTAGATGCCGTCTTCCTCCAGGATGTAGAAGCTTGGAGGAGGCACGGGGTTTAAGGGGAAAGAGTGGGGACAGTCCCCCAAAGCTCCCTATTCAGTGCACGGGCGGTGTGCAGGGATCCTGTCACCTCTGCTTTCCTGTGGGAGAAGCACAAGCCTAGTCCGCGAGTCGGCCTGAGCGCCAGAGGAAAGGGCCAAGCGATTCCTACACCGGGAGATGTTAGTGTGCATAGAGTGCCATCCTAGGCTAAGTGCGCTACCGCACGGTTGTGACTGTGTCTGCTTAGTTCGGCCTGGCAGGGTGAACCCAGGACGCGAACATGGAGCCCGGGAAAGCGAGGCCCAAGAGGCACCAGCTCTCCCGCAGCTCTTCTTCCCTGATGCGACTGAAATCTTGCTGAGGAAGCAGCGGCGAAGTGCTGTTCGCTCCAAACCAAAGCCTCTGCGAAAGCACAGCATTCGCTGAGAAAAGTTGTGCGGACTGCTGCTGCTTGCCTGAGCCCAGTCTCGCGGTGGGAGAAACCCGCATACAGCCAAAGCCTCTTTGCCTGGGCATCTCCCTTACGAAAGCACAGCATTCGTTGGGAAATCAGAGGTGGGTTTGGGGATGCTGCTGCTGCTTGCCTGAGCGAGTCTCGGCAACATGGTGGGAGATACCCGCATGGCGCGAAATCCTCTTTGCCCTAGCATCCTTTCTGCCTGAGAGAGAACCATGGTTGCACACGTCTGTCACCGCGCTCCCCAGAGCAATTTTCGGTAAGGCACAGCACGCCCTCCCCGGGGAAGAGAAGGATCCCTTGGCCTTGGGGTCTGGAAACGCTCGGGAAGCAGTATAGCCTGCCGAGGCACGAACAGCAGGCCATGAGAAGACAAGTGTCCTCTGCTCCCTGTGCGGAGAGATTGAAGCCTGGCTGCTAAGGAGACATGAGGGGACGACAAGGGCATGGGTGAGTGCTCCACTCTGAGGAAGGAGTGTGGGCAGAAGGCAGGCCTGTCCTGTGCCTCTGTTACCAAGGGGACAGCATCTCCTTGGCCACCTGTCCCAAGGGCAGACTTGGGCTTGCCACCAGATGCCATACCCGGAACTCGCAGAAACATCCCCATGGAGAAACGTGCAGTCATTGCCGTCTTCCACCAAGATGTGGCAGCATTGTGGGTGGCAGGGGGTGTGCCGGGGAAAGAGTGGAGACAGTCCTCACCGTTCCCCATCCCTGTGCTCGGGCACTGTGCAGGGATCCTGTCGCCTCTTCTCTCCTGTGGTGAAGGCACTGGCCTTGACCCCGAGTCTGCCCGAGCGCCGGAGTAAAAGGCAAAGCCTTACCTACGCCAGGAGATGGTAATAGGCATAGAGTGCCATGCTAGGCCACGCACGCTGCTGCAGGGTTGTGACTGTGTCTGCTTAGTTCGGCTTAGCAAGGTGAACCCCGGGCGCGAACTTGGAGCCCGGGAAAGCAAGGCCCAAGAGGCACCAGCTCTCCCGCGGCTCTTCTTTCCTGCCGCGACAGAGCGAACGACCAAAGCCTTGCTGAGGAAGCAGCAGGCTGAGCGAAGTGCGGTTCGCGCCAAGCTGAAAACCTCTGCGAAAGCATGGCAGTCGCTGGGAAATCAGAGTCGGTTCTGTGGGCTGCTTTTGTTGCTTGCCTTAGCCTAGTATTCGCAGCACGATGGGAAAAACCCGCATAGAGCGAAAGCCTCTTTGCCGGGGAATCCCCTCTAAGAAAGCACAGCATTCTTTGGGAAATCAGAGTCGCGTCTGTGGGATGCTGCCTGCCGCTTTCCGGAGCTAGTCTCCACACCACGGTGGAATAAACCCGCATAGAGCGAAATTCTCTTTTCCTGGGCATCCGCTCTGCCTGAGAGAGAAGCGCGGTGGTGCCTGTGGAAAGAGCCTTAAGGAAATGGACACATCTCTCCCTGCGGATGAAGGAAGCCTGGCTGCTAAGGAGACACGAGGGGAAGATTAGGGCAGGGGAAAGGGCTCCACTCTGAGGAAGGTGTCTGGGCAGAAAGCATGCCTGTCCTGAGCCTTTGGGCCCAAAGAGAAAGCAGCTCCTTGGCCACCTGACCGTGGTGGAGCCATGGGCTTGCCACCAGGCGCCTACCCTAAACTCGAGAAACAACTCCCAGAAAGACCTGGCCATCAGATGCCGTCTTCCTCCAGGATGTAGAAGCTTGGAGGAGGCACGGGGTTTAAGGGGAAGGAGTGGGGACAGTCCCCCAAAGCTCCCTATTTAGTGCACTGGCGGTGTGCAGGGATCCTGTCTCCTCTGCTTTCCTGTGGGAGAAGCACAAGCCTAGTCCGCGAGTCGGCCTGAGCGCCAGAGTAAAAGGCCAAGCGATGCCTACACCGGGAGATGGTAGTGTGCATAGAGTGCCATCCTATGCTAAGCGCGCTACTGCACGGTTGTGACTGTGTCTGCTTAGTTCGGCCTGGCAGGGTGAACCCAGGACGCGAACATGGAGCCAGGGAAAGCAAGGCACCAGCTCTCCCGCAGGTCTTCTTCCCTGACGCGACAGAAGCCTTGCTGAGGAAGCAGTGGCGAAGTGCTGTTTGCTCCAAATCAAAGCCTCTGCGAAAGCACAGCATTCCCCGAGAAATGTTTTGGGGGCTGCTGCTGCGTGCCTGAGCCCAGTCTCGCGATGGGAGAAACCCGCATACAGCGAAAGACCCTTTGCCTGGGCATCTCCCCTAGGAAAGCACAGCATTCGTTGGGAAATCAGAGTTGGGTTTGTGGAGGCTGCTGCTGCTTGCCTAAGCGAGTCTCCGCAGCATGTTGGAAGATACCCGCATGGAGCGAAATCCTCTTTGCCCTAGCATCCTTTCTGCCTGAGAGAGAAGCATGGTTGCTCACGTCTGTCACCGCACTCCCCAGGAGCAAGTGTGGGGAAGGCACAGCACGCCGCCCCCGGGGAAGAGAAGGAGCCCTTGGCCTTGGGGTCGGGAAAATCACGGGAACAGGATAGCCTGCTGCGGCATGTAATGCAGGCCGGTGGCCAGACATGTGTCACCCGTTCCCTGTGCGGAGAGATGGAAGCCTGGCTGCTAAGGAGACATGAGGGGACGACTAGGGCAGGGGCGCGTGCTCCACTCTGAGGAAGGAGTGTGGGCAGAAGGCAGGCCTGTCCTGTGCCTCTGTTACCAAGGGGACAGCATCTCCTTAGCCACCTGTCCCAAGGGCAGACTTGGGCTTGCCACCAGGTGCCATACCTGGAACTTGTAGAAACAACCCCATGGAGAAACGGTCAGTCAGATGCCATCTTCCACCAAGATGTGGCAGCATTGTGGGTGGCAGGGGGTGTGCCGGGGAAAGAGTGGAGACAGTCCCACCGTTCCCCATCCCAGTGCTCGGGCACTGTGCAGGGATCCTGTCGCCTCTTCTCTCCTGTGGTGAAGGCACTGGCCTTGACCCCGAGTCTGCCTGAGCGCCGGAGCAAAAGGCAAAGCCTTACCTACGCCAGGAGATGGTAAAGGGCATAGAGTGCTTTGCTAGGCCATGCACGCTGCTGCAGGGTTGTGACTGTCTGCTTAGTTCGGCTTAGCAAGGTGAACCCCGGGCGCGAACTTGGAGCCCGGGAAAGCAAGGCCCAAGAGGCACCAGCTCTCCCGCGGCTCTTCTTTCCTGCCGCGACAGAGCGAACGACCAAAGCCTTGCTGAGGAAGCAGCAGGCTGAGCGAAGTGCGGTTCGCGCCAAGCTGAAAACCTCTGCGAAAGCATGGCAGTCGCTGGGAAATCAGAGTCGGTTCTGTGGGCTGCTTCTGTTGCTTGCCTTAGCCTAGTATTCGCAGCACGATGGGAGAAACCCGCATAGAGCGAAAGCCTCTTTGCCAGGGCATCCCCTCTGGGAAAGCACAGCATTCTTTGTGAAATCAGAGTCGAGTCTGTGGGATGCTGCCTGCCGCTTGCCGGAGCTAGTCTCCACACCACGGTGGAATAAACCCGCATGGAGCGAAATCCTCTTTGCCTGGGCATCCGCTCTGCCTGAGAGAGAAGCGCGGTTTTGCCTGTGGAAAGAGCCTTAAGGAAATGGACACATCTGTCACTGTAGAGCGAAGGAAGCCTGGCTGCTAAGGAGACAGGAGGGGAAGATGAGGGCAGGGGAAAGGGCTCCACTCTGAGGAAGGTGTCTGGGCAGAAAGCATGCCTGTCCTGAGCCTTTGGGCCCAAGGAGACAGCAGCTCCTTGGCCACCTGACCGTGGTGGAGCCATGGGCTTGCCACCAGGTGCCTACCCTAAACTCAAGAAACAACTCCCAGAAAGACCTGGCCATCAGATGCCGTCTTCCTCCAGGATGTAGAAGCTTGGAGGAGGCACGGGATTTAAGGGGAAAGAGTGGGGACAGTCCCCCAAAGCTCCCTATTCAGTGCACGGGCGGTGTGCAGGGATCCTGTCACCTCTCCTTTCCTGTGGGGAAAGCGCAGGCCTAGTCCGCGAGTCGGCCTGAGAGCCAGAGTAAAAGGCCAAGCGATTCCTACACCGGGAGATGGTAGTGTGCATAGAGTGCCATCCTAGGCTAAGAGCGCTACTGCACGGTTGTGACTGTGTCTGCTTAGTTCGGCCTGGCAGGGTGAACCCAGGACACGAACATGAAGCCAGGGAACGCGAGGACCAAGAGGCACCAGCTCTCCCGCAGCTCTTCTTCCCTGACGCGACAGAAGCCTTGCTGAGGAAGCAGTGGCGAAGTGCTGTTTGCTCCAAACCAAAGCCTCTGCGAAAGCACAGCATTCCCCGAAAAATGTTTTGGGGGCTGCTGCTGCGTGCCTGAGCCAGTCTCGCGGTGGGAGAAACCCGCATACAGCGAAAGCCCCTTTGCCTGGGCATCTCCCCTAGGAAAGCACAGCATTCGTTGGGAAATCAGAGTTGGGTTTGGGGACGCTGCTGCTGCTTGCCTAAGCGAGTCTCCGCAGCATGTTGGAAGATACCTTCATGGAGCGAAATCCTCTTTGCCCTAGCATCCTTTCTGCCTGAGAGAGAAGCATGGTTGTTCACGTCTGTCACCGCGCTCCCCAGGAGCAAGTGTGGGGAAGGCACAGCACGCCGCCCCCGGGGAAGAGAAGGAGCCTTTGGCCTTGGAGTCAGGAAAATCTCGGGAACAGGATAGCCTGCCGCAACACGAAATGCAGGCCGGTGGCCAGACATGTGTCACCCGTTCCCTGTGCGGAGAGATGTAAGCCTGGATGTTAAGGAGACATGAGGGGACGACTAGGGCAGGGGCGCCTGCTCCACTCTGAGGAAGGAGTGTGGGCAGAAGGCAGGCCTGTCCTGTGCCTCTGTTACCAAGGGGACAGCATCTCTTTGGCCACCTGTCCCAAGGGAAGACTTGGGCTTGCCACCAGGGGCCATACCTGGAACTTGCAGAAACAACCCCATGGAGAAACGGTCAGTCAGATGCCATCTTCCAGCAAGATGTGGCAGCATTGTGGGTGACAGGGGGGTGCGGCGGGGAAGGAGTGGAGACAGTCTTCCACAATTCCCCATCCCAGTGCCCGGGCCGTGTGCAGGGATCCTGTTGCCTCCTCTCTCCTGTGGTGAAGGCACTGACCTAGAACCCGAGTCTGCCTGAGCGCCGGAGCAAAAGGCAAAGCCTTACCTAGGCCAGGAGATGGAATTAGGCATAGCGTGCCATGCTAGGCCACGCACGCTGCTGCAGGGTTGTGGCTTTGTCTGCCTAGTTCGGCTTAGCAAGGTGAACCCCGGGCGCAAACATGGAGCCCGTGAACTCAAGGCCCAAGAGGCACCAGCGCTCCCGCGTCTTTTCTTCCCTGCTGCGAAAGAGCGAATGATCAAAGCTTTGCTGAGGAAGCAGCAGCGAAGTGCGGTTCGCGCCAAGCTGAAAACCTCTGCGAAAGCATGGCAGTCTCTGGGAAATCAGAGTCCGTTCTGTGGGCTGCTTCTGTTGCTTGCCTTAGCCTAGTATTCGCAGCACGATGGGAGAAACCCGCATAGAGCGAAAGCCTCTTTGCCGGGGCATCCCCTCTGGGAAAGCACAGCATTCTTTGTGAAATCAGAGTCGGGTCTGTGGGATGCTGCCTGCCGCTTGCCGGAGCTAGTCTCCACCCCACGGTGGAATCAACCCGCATGGAGCGAAATCCTCTTTGCCTGGGCATCCGCTCTGCCTGAGAGAGAAGCGCGGTGGTGCCTGTGGAAAGAGCCTTAAGGAAAGGGACACATCTGTCACTGTAGAGCGAAGGAAGCCTGGCTGCTAAGGAGACACGAGGGGAAGATGAGGGCAGGGGAAAGGGCTCCAATCTGAGGAAGGTGTCTGGGCAGAAAGCATGCCTGTCCTGAGCCTTTGGGCCCAAGGAGACAGCAGCTCCTTGGCCACCTGACCGTGGTGGAGCCATGGGCTTGCCACCAGGCGCCTACCCTAAACTCGAGAAACAACTCCCAGAAAGACCTGGCCATCAGATGCCGTCTTCCTCCAGGATGTAGAAGCTTGGAGGAGGCACGGGGTTTAAGGGGAAAGAGTGGGGACAGTCCCCCAAAGCTCCCTATTCAGTGCACGGGCGGTGTGCAGGGATCCTGTCACCTCTGCTTTCCTGTGGGAGAAGCACAAGCCTAGTCCGCGAGTCGGCCTGAGCGCCAGAGGAAAGGGCCAAGCCATTCCTACACCGGGAGATGTTAGTGTGCATAGAGTGCCATCCTAGGCTAAGCGCGCTACCGCACGGTTGTGACTGTGTCTGCTTAGTTCGGCCTGGCAGGGTGAACCCAGGACGCGAACATGGAGCCCGGGAAAGCGAGGCCCAAGAGGCACCAGCTCTCCCGCAGCTCTTCTTCCCTGATGCGACTGAAATCTTGCTGAGGAAGCAGCGGCGAAGTGCTGTTCGCTCCAAACCAAAGCCTCTGCGAAAGCACAGCATTCGCTGAGAAAAGTTGTGGGGACTGCTGCTGCTTGCCTGAGCCCAGTCTCGCGGTGGGAGAAACCCGCATACAGCCAAAGCCTCTTTGCCTGGGCATCTCCCTTACGAAAGCACAGCATTCGTTGGGAAATCAGAGGTGGGTTTGGGGATGCTGCTGCTGCTTGCCTGAGCGAGTCTCGGCAACATGGTGGGAGATACCCGCATGGCGCGAAATCCTCTTTGCCCTAGCATCCTTTCTGCCTGAGAGAGAACCATGGTTGCACACGTCTGTCACCGCGCTCCCCAGAGCAATTTTCGGTAAGGCACAGCACGCCCTCCCCGGGGAAGAGAAGGATCCCTTGGCCTTGGGGTCTGGAAACGCTCGGGAAGCAGTATAGCCTGCCGAGGCACGAACAGCAGGCCATGAGAAGACAAGTGTCCTCTGCTCCCTGTGCGGAGAGATTGAAGCCTGGCTGCTAAGGAGACATGAGGGGACGACAAGGGCATGGGTGAGTGCTCCACTCTGAGGAAGGAGTGTGGGCAGAAGGCAGGCCTGTCCTGTGCCTCTGTTACCAAGGGGACAGCATCTCCTTGGCCACCTGTCCCAAGGGCAGACTTGGGCTTGCCACCAGATGCCATACCCGGAACTCGCAGAAACATCCCCATGGAGAAACGTGCAGTCATTGCCGTCTTCCACCAAGATGTGGCAGCATTGTGGGTGGCAGGGGGTGTGCCGGGGAAAGAGTGGAGACAGTCCTCACCGTTCCCCATCCCTGTGCTCGGGCACTGTGCAGGGATCCTGTCGCCTCTTCTCTCCTGTGGTGAAGGCACTGGCCTTGACCCCGAGTCTGCCCGAGCGCCGGAGTAAAAGGCAAAGCCTTACCTACGCCAGGAGATGGTAATAGGCATAGAGTGCCATGCTAGGCCACGCATGCTGCTGCAGGGTTGTGACTGTGTCTGCTTAGTTCGGCTTAGCAAGGTGAACCCCGGGCGCGAACTTGGAGCCCGGGAAAGCAAGGCCCAAGAGGCACCAGCTCTCCCGCGGCTCTTCTTTCCTGCCGCGACAGAGCGAACGACCAAAGCCTTGCTGAGGAAGCAGCAGGCTGAGCGAAGTGCGGTTCGCGCCAAGCTGAAAACCTCTGCGAAAGCATGGCAGTCGCTGGGAAATCAGAGTCGGTTCTGTGGGCTGCTTTTGTTGCTTGCCTTAGCCTAGTATTCGCAGCACGATGGGAAAAACCCGCATAGAGCGAAAGCCTCTTTGCCGGGGAATCCCCTCTAAGAAAGCACAGCATTCTTTGGGAAATCAGAGTCGCGTCTGTGGGATGCTGCCTGCCGCTTTCCGGAGCTAGTCTCCACACCACGGTGGAATAAACCCGCATAGAGCGAAATTCTCTTTTCCTGGGCATCCGCTCTGCCTGAGAGAGAAGCGCGGTGGTGCCTGTGGAAAGAGCCTTAAGGAAATGGACACATCTCTCCCTGCGGATGAAGGAAGCCTGGCTGCTAAGGAGACACGAGGGGAAGATTAGGGCAGGGGAAAGGGCTCCACTCTGAGGAAGGTGTCTGGGCAGAAAGCATGCCTGTCCTGAGCCTTTGGGCCCAAAGAGAAAGCAGCTCCTTGGCCACCTGACCGTGGTGGAGCCATGGGCTTGCCACCAGGCGCCTACCCTAAACTCGAGAAACAACTCCCAGAAAGACCTGGCCATCAGATGCCGTCTTCCTCCAGGATGTAGAAGCTTGGAGGAGGCACGGGGTTTAAGGGGAAGGAGTGGGGACAGTCCCCCAAAGCTCCCTATTTAGTGCACTGGCGGTGTGCAGGGATCCTGTCTCCTCTGCTTTCCTGTGGGAGAAGCACAAGCCTAGTCCGCGAGTCGGCCTGAGCGCCAGAGTAAAAGGCCAAGCGATGCCTACACCGGGAGATGGTAGTGTGCATAGAGTGCCATCCTATGCTAAGCGCGCTACTGCACGGTTGTGACTGTGTCTGCTTAGTTCGGCCTGGCAGGGTGAACCCAGGACGCGAACATGGAGCCAGGGAAAGCAAGGCACCAGCTCTCCCGCAGGTCTTCTTCCCTGACGCGACAGAAGCCTTGCTGAGGAAGCAGTGGCGAAGTGCTGTTTGCTCCAAATCAAAGCCTCTGCGAAAGCACAGCATTCCCCGAGAAATGTTTTGGGGGCTGCTGCTGCGTGCCTGAGCCCAGTCTCGCGATGGGAGAAACCCGCATACAGCGAAAGACCCTTTGCCTGGGCATCTCCCCTAGGAAAGCACAGCATTCGTTGGGAAATCAGAGTTGGGTTTGGGGAGGCTGCTGCTGCTTGCCTAAGCGAGTCTCCGCAGCATGTTGGAAGATACCCGCATGGAGCGAAATCCTCTTTGCCCTAGCATCCTTTCTGCCTGAGAGAGAAGCATGGTTGCTCACGTCTGTCACCGCACTCCCCAGGAGCAAGTGTGGGGAAGGCACAGCACGCCGCCCCCGGGGAAGAGAAGGAGCCCTTGGCCTTGGGGTCGGGAAAATCACGGGAACAGGATAGCCTGCTGCGGCATGTAATGCAGGCCGGTGGCCAGACATGTGTCACCCGTTCCCTGTGCGGAGAGATGGAAGCCTGGCTGCTAAGGAGACATGAGGGGACGACTAGGGCAGGGGCGCGTGCTCCACTCTGAGGAAGGAGTGTGGGCAGAAGGCAGGCCTGTCCTGTGCCTCTGTTACCAAGGGGACAGCATCTCCTTAGCCACCTGTCCCAAGGGCAGACTTGGGCTTGCCACCAGGTGCCATACCTGGAACTTGTAGAAACAACCCCATGGAGAAACGGTCAGTCAGATGCCATCTTCCACCAAGATGTGGCAGCATTGTGGGTGGCAGGGGGTGTGCCGGGGAAAGAGTGGAGACAGTCCCCACCGTTCCCCATCCCAGTGCTCGGGCACTGTGCAGGGATCCTGTCGCCTCTTCTCTCCTGTGGTGAAGGCACTGGCCTTGACCCCGAGTCTGCCTGAGCGCCGGAGCAAAAGGCAAAGCCTTACCTACGCCAGGAGATGGTAAAGGGCATAGAGTGCTTTGCTAGGCCATGCACGCTGCTGCAGGGTTGTGACTGTCTGCTTAGTTCGGCTTAGCAAGGTGAACCCCGGGCGCGAACTTGGAGCCCGGGAAAGCAAGGCCCAAGAGGCACCAGCTCTCCCGCGGCTCTTCTTTCCTGCCGCGACAGAGCGAACGACCAAAGCCTTGCTGAGGAAGCAGCAGGCTGAGCGAAGTGCGGTTCGCGCCAAGCTGAAAACCTCTGCGAAAGCATGGCAGTCGCTGGGAAATCAGAGTCGGTTCTGTGGGCTGCTTCTGTTGCTTGCCTTAGCCTAGTATTCGCAGCACGATGGGAGAAACCCGCATAGAGCGAAAGCCTCTTTGCCAGGGCATCCCCTCTGGGAAAGCACAGCATTCTTTGTGAAATCAGAGTCGAGTCTGTGGGATGCTGCCTGCCGCTTTCCGGAGCTAGTCTCCACACCACGGTGGAATAAACCCGCATGGAGCGAAATCCTCTTTGCCTGGGCATCCGCTCTGCCTGAGAGAGAAGCGCGGTTTTGCCTGTGGAAAGAGCCTTAAGGAAATGGACACATCTGTCACTGTAGAGCGAAGGAAGCCTGGCTGCTAAGGAGACAGGAGGGGAAGATGAGGGCAGGGGAAAGGGCTCCACTCTGAGGAAGGTGTCTGGGCAGAAAGCATGCCTGTCCTGAGCCTTTGGGCCCAAGGAGACAGCAGCTCCTTGGCCACCTGACCGTGGTGGAGCCATGGGCTTGCCACCAGGTGCCTACCCTAAACTCAAGAAACAACTCCCAGAAAGACCTGGCCATCAGATGCCGTCTTCCTCCAGGATGTAGAAGCTTGGAGGAGGCACGGGGTTTAAGGGGAAAGAGTGGGGACAGTCCCCCAAAGCTCCCTATTCAGTGCACGGGCGGTGTGCAGGGATCCTGTCACCTCTCCTTTCCTGTGGGGAAAGCGCAGGCCTAGTCCGCGAGTCGGCCTGAGAGCCAGAGTAAAAGGCCAAGCGATTCCTACACCGGGAGATGGTAGTGTGCATAGAGTGCCATCCTAGGCTAAGAGCGCTACTGCACGGTTGTGACTGTGTCTGCTTAGTTCGGCCTGGCAGGGTGAACCCAGGACACAAACATGAAGCCAGGGAACGCGAGGACCAAGAGGCACCAGCTCTCCCGCAGCTCTTCTTCCCTGACGCGACAGAAGCCTTGCTGAGGAAGCAGTGGCGAAGTGCTGTTTGCTCCAAACCAAAGCCTCTGCGAAAGCACAGCATTCCCCGAAAAATGTTTTGGGGGCTGCTGCTGCGTGCCTGAGCCAGTCTCGCGGTGGGAGAAACCCGCATACAGCGAAAGCCCCTTTGCCTGGGCATCTCCCCTAGGAAAGCACAGCATTCGTTGGGAAATCAGAGTTGGGTTTGGGGACGCTGCTGCTGCTTGCCTAAGCGAGTCTCCGCAGCATGTTGGAAGATACCTTCATGGAGCGAAATCCTCTTTGCCCTAGCATCCTTTCTGCCTGAGAGAGAAGCATGGTTGTTCACGTCTGTCACCGCGCTCCCCAGGAGCAAGTGTGGGGAAGGCACAGCACGCCGCCCCCGGGGAAGAGAAGGAGCCTTTGGCCTTGGAGTCAGGAAAATCTCGGGAACAGGATAGCCTGCCGCAACACGAAATGCAGGCCGGTGGCCAGACATGTGTCACCCGTTCCCTGTGCGGAGAGATGTAAGCCTGGATGTTAAGGAGACATGAGGGGACGACTAGGGCAGGGGCGCCTGCTCCACTCTGAGGAAGGAGTGTGGGCAGAAGGCAGGCCTGTCCTGTGCCTCTGTTACCAAGGGGACAGCATCTCTTTGGCCACCTGTCCCAAGGGAAGACTTGGGCTTGCCACCAGGGGCCATACCTGGAACTTGCAGAAACAACCCCATGGAGAAACGGTCAGTCAGATGCCATCTTCCAGCAAGATGTGGCAGCATTGTGGGTGACAGGGGGGTGCGGCGGGGAAGGAGTGGAGACAGTCTTCCACAATTCCCCATCCCAGTGCCCGGGCCGTGTGCAGGGATCCTGTTGCCTCCTCTCTCCTGTGGTGAAGGCACTGACCTAGAACCCGAGTCTGCCCGAGCGCCGGAGCAAAAGGCAAAGCCTTACCTAGGCCAGGAGATGGAATTAGGCATAGCGTGCCATGCTAGGCCACGCACGCTGCTGCAGGGTTGTGGCTTTGTCTGCCTAGTTCGGCTTAGCAAGGTGAACCCCGGGCGCAAACATGGAGCCCGTGAACTCAAGGCCCAAGAGGCACCAGCGCTCCCGCGTCTTTTCTTCCCTGCTGCGAAAGAGCGAATGATCAAAGCTTTGCTGAGGAAGCAGCAGCGAAGTGCGGTTCGCGCCAAGCTGAAAACCTCTGCGAAAGCATGGCAGTCTCTGGGAAATCAGAGTCCGTTCTGTGGGCTGCTTCTGTTGCTTGCCTTAGCCTAGTATTCGCAGCACGATGGGAGAAACCCGCATAGAGCGAAAGCCTCTTTGCCGGGGCATCCCCTCTGGGAAAGCACAGCATTCTTTGTGAAATCAGAGTCGGGTCTGTGGGATGCTGCCTGCCGCTTGCCGGAGCTAGTCTCCACCCCACGGTGGAATCAACCCGCATGGAGCGAAATCCTCTTTGCCTGGGCATCCGCTCTGCCTGAGAGAGAAGCGCGGTGGTGCCTGTGGAAAGAGCCTTAAGGAAAGGGACACATCTGTCACTGTAGAGCGAAGGAAGCCTGGCTGCTAAGGAGACACGAGGGGAAGATGAGGGCAGGGGAAAGGGCTCCAATCTGAGGAAGGTGTCTGGGCAGAAAGCATGCCTGTCCTGAGCCTTTGGGCCCAAGGAGACAGCAGCTCCTTGGCCACCTGACCGTGGTGGAGCCATGGGCTTGCCACCAGGCGCCTACCCTAAACTCGAGAAACAACTCCCAGAAAGACCTGGCCATCAGATGCCGTCTTCCTCCAGGATGTAGAAGCTTGGAGGAGGCACGGGGTTTAAGGGGAAAGAGTGGGGACAGTCCCCCAAAGCTCCCTATTCAGTGCACGGGCGGTGTGCAGGGATCCTGTCACCTCTGCTTTCCTGTGGGAGAAGCACAAGCCTAGTCCGCGAGTCGGCCTGAGCGCCAGAGGAAAGGGCCAAGCCATTCCTACACCGGGAGATGTTAGTGTGCATAGAGTGCCATCCTAGGCTAAGCGCGCTACCGCACGGTTGTGACTGTGTCTGCTTAGTTCGGCCTGGCAGGGTGAACCCAGGACGCGAACATGGAGCCCGGGAAAGCGAGGCCCAAGAGGCACCAGCTCTCCCGCAGCTCTTCTTCCCTGATGCGACTGAAATCTTGCTGAGGAAGCAGCGGCGAAGTGCTGTTCGCTCCAAACCAAAGCCTCTGCGAAAGCACAGCATTCGCTGAGAAAAGTTGTGGGGACTGCTGCTGCTTGCCTGAGCCCAGTCTCGCGGTGGGAGAAACCCGCATACAGCCAAAGCCTCTTTGCCTGGGCATCTCCCTTACGAAAGCACAGCATTCGTTGGGAAATCAGAGGTGGGTTTGGGGATGCTGCTGCTGCTTGCCTGAGCGAGTCTCGGCAACATGGTGGGAGATACCCGCATGGCGCGAAATCCTCTTTGCCCTAGCATCCTTTCTGCCTGAGAGAGAACCATGGTTGCACACGTCTGTCACCGCGCTCCCCAGAGCAATTTTCGGTAAGGCACAGCACGGCGTCCCCGGGGAAGAGAAGGATCCCTTGGCCTTGGGGTCTGGAAAAGCTCGGGAAGCAGTATAGCCTGCCGAGGCACGAACAGCAGGCCATGAGAAGACAAGTGTCCTCTGCTCCCTGTGCGGAGAGATTGAAGCCTGGCTGCTAAGGAGACATGAGGGGACGACAAGGGCATGGGTGAGTGCTCCACTCTGAGGAAGGAGTGTGGGCAGAAGGCAGGCCTGTCCTGTGCCTCTGTTACCAAGGGGACAGCATCTCCTTGGCCACCTGTCCCAAGGGCAGACTTGGGCTTGCCACCAGATGCCATACCCGGAACTCGCAGAAACATCCCCATGGAGAAACGTGCAGTCATTGCCGTCTTCCACCAAGATGTGGCAGCATTGTGGGTGGCAGGGGGTGTGCCGGGGAAAGAGTGGAGACAGTCCTCACCGTTCCCCATCCCTGTGCTCGGGCACTGTGCAGGGATCCTGTCGCCTCTTCTCTCCTGTGGTGAAGGCACTGGCCTTGACCCCGAGTCTGCCCGAGCGCCGGAGTAAAAGGCAAAGCCTTACCTACGCCAGGAGATGGTAATAGGCATAGAGTGCCATGCTAGGCCACGCACGCTGCTGCAGGGTTGTGACTGTGTCTGCTTAGTTCGGCTTAGCAAGGTGAACCCCGGGCGCGAACTTGGAGCCCGGGAAAGCAAGGCCCAAGAGGCACCAGCTCTCCCGCGGCTCTTCTTTCCTGCCGCGACAGAGCGAACGACCAAAGCCTTGCTGAGGAAGCAGCAGGCTGAGCGAAGTGCGGTTCGCGCCAAGCTGAAAACCTCTGCGAAAGCATGGCAGTCGCTGGGAAATCAGAGTCGGTTCTGTGGGCTGCTTTTGTTGCTTGCCTTAGCCTAGTATTCGCAGCACGATGGGAAAAACCCGCATAGAGCGAAAGCCTCTTTGCCGGGGAATCCCCTCTAAGAAAGCACAGCATTCTTTGGGAAATCAGAGTCGCGTCTGTGGGATGCTGCCTGCCGCTTTCCGGAGCTAGTCTCCACACCACGGTGGAATAAACCCGCATAGAGCGAAATTCTCTTTTCCTGGGCATCCGCTCTGCCTGAGAGAGAAGCGCGGTGGTGCCTGTGGAAAGAGCCTTAAGGAAATGGACACATCTCTCCCTGCGGATGAAGGAAGCCTGGCTGCTAAGGAGACACGAGGGGAAGATTAGGGCAGGGGAAAGGGCTCCACTCTGAGGAAGGTGTCTGGGCAGAAAGCATGCCTGTCCTGAGCCTTTGGGCCCAAAGAGAAAGCAGCTCCTTGGCCACCTGACCGTGGTGGAGCCATGGGCTTGCCACCAGGCGCCTACCCTAAACTCGAGAAACAACTCCCAGAAAGACCTGGCCATCAGATGCCGTCTTCCTCCAGGATGTAGAAGCTTGGAGGAGGCACGGGGTTTAAGGGGAAGGAGTGGGGACAGTCCCCCAAAGCTCCCTATTTAGTGCACTGGCGGTGTGCAGGGATCCTGTCTCCTCTGCTTTCCTGTGGGAGAAGCACAAGCCTAGTCCGCGAGTCGGCCTGAGCGCCAGAGTAAAAGGCCAAGCGATGCCTACACCGGGAGATGGTAGTGTGCATAGAGTGCCATCCTATGCTAAGCGCGCTACTGCACGGTTGTGACTGTGTCTGCTTAGTTCGGCCTGGCAGGGTGAACCCAGGACGCGAACATGGAGCCAGGGAAAGCAAGGCACCAGCTCTCCCGCAGGTCTTCTTCCCTGACGCGACAGAAGCCTTGCTGAGGAAGCAGTGGCGAAGTGCTGTTTGCTCCAAATCAAAGCCTCTGCGAAAGCACAGCATTCCCCGAGAAATGTTTTGGGGGCTGCTGCTGCGTGCCTGAGCCCAGTCTCGCGATGGGAGAAACCCGCATACAGCGAAAGACCCTTTGCCTGGGCATCTCCCCTAGGAAAGCACAGCATTCGTTGGGAAATCAGAGTTGGGTTTGGGGAGGCTGCTGCTGCTTGCCTAAGCGAGTCTCCGCAGCATGTTGGAAGATACCCGCATGGAGCGAAATCCTCTTTGCCCTAGCATCCTTTCTGCCTGAGAGAGAAGCATGGTTGCTCACGTCTGTCACCGCACTCCCCAGGAGCAAGTGTGGGGAAGGCACAGCACGCCGCCCCCGGGGAAGAGAAGGAGCCCTTGGCCTTGGGGTCGGGAAAATCACGGGAACAGGATAGCCTGCTGCGGCATGTAATGCAGGCCGGTGGCCAGACATGTGTCACCCGTTCCCTGTGCGGAGAGATGGAAGCCTGGCTGCTAAGGAGACATGAGGGGACGACTAGGGCAGGGGCGCGTGCTCCACTCTGAGGAAGGAGTGTGGGCAGAAGGCAGGCCTGTCCTGTGCCTCTGTTACCAAGGGGACAGCATCTCCTTAGCCACCTGTCCCAAGGGCAGACTTGGGCTTGCCACCAGGTGCCATACCTGGAACTTGTAGAAACAACCCCATGGAGAAACGGTCAGTCAGATGCCATCTTCCACCAAGATGTGGCAGCATTGTGGGTGGCAGGGGGTGTGCCGGGGAAAGAGAGGAGACAGTCCCCACCGTTCCCCATCCCAGTGCTCGGGCACTGTGCAGGGATCCTGTCGCCTCTTCTCTCCTGTGGTGAAGGCACTGGCCTTGACCCCGAGTCTGCCTGAGCGCCGGAGCAAAAGGCAAAGCCTTACCTACGCCAGGAGATGGTAAAGGGCATAGAGTGCTTTGCTAGGCCATGCACGCTGCTGCAGGGTTGTGACTGTCTGCTTAGTTCGGCTTAGCAAGGTGAACCCCGGGCGCGAACTTGGAGCCCGGGAAAGCAAGGCCCAAGAGGCACCAGCTCTCCCGCGGCTCTTCTTTCCTGCCGCGACAGAGCGAACGACCAAAGCCTTGCTGAGGAAGCAGCAGGCTGAGCGAAGTGCGGTTCGCGCCAAGCTGAAAACCTCTGCGAAAGCATGGCAGTCGCTGGGAAATCAGAGTCGGTTCTGTGGGCTGCTTCTGTTGCTTGCCTTAGCCTAGTATTCGCAGCACGATGGGAGAAACCCGCATAGAGCGAAAGCCTCTTTGCCAGGGCATCCCCTCTGGGAAAGCACAGCATTCTTTGTGAAATCAGAGTCGAGTCTGTGGGATGCTGCCTGCCGCTTTCCGGAGCTAGTCTCCACACCACGGTGGAATAAACCCGCATGGAGCGAAATCCTCTTTGCCTGGGCATCCGCTCTGCCTGAGAGAGAAGCGCGGTTTTGCCTGTGGAAAGAGCCTTAAGGAAATGGACACATCTGTCACTGTAGAGCGAAGGAAGCCTGGCTGCTAAGGAGACAGGAGGGGAAGATGAGGGCAGGGGAAAGGGCTCCACTCTGAGGAAGGTGTCTGGGCAGAAAGCATGCCTGTCCTGAGCCTTTGGGCCCAAGGAGACAGCAGCTCCTTGGCCACCTGACCGTGGTGGAGCCATGGGCTTGCCACCAGGTGCCTACCCTAAACTCAAGAAACAACTCCCAGAAAGACCTGGCCATCAGATGCCGTCTTCCTCCAGGATGTAGAAGCTTGGAGGAGGCACGGGGTTTAAGGGGAAAGAGTGGGGACAGTCCCCCAAAGCTCCCTATTCAGTGCACGGGCGGTGTGCAGGGATCCTGTCACCTCTCCTTTCCTGTGGGGAAAGCGCAGGCCTAGTCCGCGAGTCGGCCTGAGAGCCAGAGTAAAAGGCCAAGCGATTCCTACACCGGGAGATGGTAGTGTGCATAGAGTGCCATCCTAGGCTAAGAGCGCTACTGCACGGTTGTGACTGTGTCTGCTTAGTTCGGCCTGGCAGGGTGAACCCAGGACACGAACATGAAGCCAGGGAACGCGAGGACCAAGAGGCACCAGCTCTCCCGCAGCTCTTCTTCCCTGACGCGACAGAAGCCTTGCTGAGGAAGCAGTGGCGAAGTGCTGTTTGCTCCAAACCAAAGCCTCTGCGAAAGCACAGCATTCCCCGAAAAATGTTTTGGGGGCTGCTGCTGCGTGCCTGAGCCAGTCTCGCGGTGGGAGAAACCCGCATACAGCGAAAGCCCCTTTGCCTGGGCATCTCCCCTAGGAAAGCACAGCATTCGTTGGGAAATCAGAGTTGGGTTTGGGGACGCTGCTGCTGCTTGCCTAAGCGAGTCTCCGCAGCATGTTGGAAGATACCTTCATGGAGCGAAATCCTCTTTGCCCTAGCATCCTTTCTGCCTGAGAGAGAAGCATGGTTGTTCACGTCTGTCACCGCGCTCCCCAGGAGCAAGTGTGGGGAAGGCACAGCACGCCGCCCCCGGGGAAGAGAAGGAGCCTTTGGCCTTGGAGTCAGGAAAATCTCGGGAACAGGATAGCCTGCCGCAACACGAAATGCAGGCCGGTGGCCAGACATGTGTCACCCGTTCCCTGTGCGGAGAGATGTAAGCCTGGATGTTAAGGAGACATGAGGGGACGACTAGGGCAGGGGCGCCTGCTCCACTCTGAGGAAGGAGTGTGGGCAGAAGGCAGGCCTGTCCTGTGCCTCTGTTACCAAGGGGACAGCATCTCTTTGGCCACCTGTCCCAAGGGAAGACTTGGGCTTGCCACCAGGGGCCATACCTGGAACTTGCAGAAACAACCCCATGGAGAAACGGTCAGTCAGATGCCATCTTCCAGCAAGATGTGGCAGCATTGTGGGTGACAGGGGGGTGCGGCGGGGAAGGAGTGGAGACAGTCTTCCACAATTCCCCATCCCAGTGCCCGGGCCGTGTGCAGGGATCCTGTTGCCTCCTCTCTCCTGTGGTGAAGGCACTGACCTAGAACCCGAGTCTGCCCGAGCGCCGGAGCAAAAGGCAAAGCCTTACCTAGGCCAGGAGATGGAATTAGGCATAGCGTGCCATGCTAGGCCACGCACGCTGCTGCAGGGTTGTGGCTTTGTCTGCCTAGTTCGGCTTAGCAAGGTGAACCCCGGGCGCAAACATGGAGCCCGTGAACTCAAGGCCCAAGAGGCACCAGCGCTCCCGCGTCTTTTCTTCCCTGCTGCGAAAGAGCGAATGATCAAAGCTTTGCTGAGGAAGCAGCAGCGAAGTGCGGTTCGCGCCAAGCTGAAAACCTCTGCGAAAGCATGGCAGTCTCTGGGAAATCAGAGTCCGTTCTGTGGGCTGCTTCTGTTGCTTGCCTTAGCCTAGTATTCGCAGCACGATGGGAGAAACCCGCATAGAGCGAAAGCCTCTTTGCCGGGGCATCCCCTCTGGGAAAGCACAGCATTCTTTGTGAAATCAGAGTCGGGTCTGTGGGATGCTGCCTGCCGCTTGCCGGAGCTAGTCTCCACCCCACGGTGGAATCAACCCGCATGGAGCGAAATCCTCTTTGCCTGGGCATCCGCTCTGCCTGAGAGAGAAGCGCGGTGGTGCCTGTGGAAAGAGCCTTAAGGAAAGGGACACATCTGTCACTGTAGAGCGAAGGAAGCCTGGCTGCTAAGGAGACACGAGGGGAAGATGAGGGCAGGGGAAAGGGCTCCAATCTGAGGAAGGTGTCTGGGCAGAAAGCATGCCTGTCCTGAGCCTTTGGGCCCAAGGAGACAGCAGCTCCTTGGCCACCTGACCGTGGTGGAGCCATGGGCTTGCCACCAGGCGCCTACCCTAAACTCGAGAAACAACTCCCAGAAAGACCTGGCCATCAGATGCCGTCTTCCTCCAGGATGTAGAAGCTTGGAGGAGGCACGGGGTTTAAGGGGAAAGAGTGGGGACAGTCCCCCAAAGCTCCCTATTCAGTGCACGGGCGGTGTGCAGGGATCCTGTCACCTCTGCTTTCCTGTGGGAGAAGCACAAGCCTAGTCCGCGAGTCGGCCTGAGCGCCAGAGGAAAGGGCCAAGCCATTCCTACACCGGGAGATGTTAGTGTGCATAGAGTGCCATCCTAGGCTAAGCGCGCTACCGCACGGTTGTGACTGTGTCTGCTTAGTTCGGCCTGGCAGGGTGAACCCAGGACGCGAACATGGAGCCCGGGAAAGCGAGGCCCAAGAGGCACCAGCTCTCCCGCAGCTCTTCTTCCCTGATGCGACTGAAATCTTGCTGAGGAAGCAGCGGCGAAGTGCTGTTCGCTCCAAACCAAAGCCTCTGCGAAAGCACAGCATTCGCTGAGAAAAGTTGTGGGGACTGCTGCTGCTTGCCTGAGCCCAGTCTCGCGGTGGGAGAAACCCGCATACAGCCAAAGCCTCTTTGCCTGGGCATCTCCCTTACGAAAGCACAGCATTCGTTGGGAAATCAGAGGTGGGTTTGGGGATGCTGCTGCTGCTTGCCTGAGCGAGTCTCGGCAACATGGTGGGAGATACCCGCATGGCGCGAAATCCTCTTTGCCCTAGCATCCTTTCTGCCTGAGAGAGAACCATGGTTGCACACGTCTGTCACCGCGCTCCCCAGAGCAATTTTCGGTAAGGCACAGCACGCCCTCCCCGGGGAAGAGAAGGATCCCTTGGCCTTGGGGTCTGGAAACGCTCGGGAAGCAGTATAGCCTGCCGAGGCACGAACAGCAGGCCATGAGAAGACAAGTGTCCTCTGCTCCCTGTGCGGAGAGATTGAAGCCTGGCTGCTAAGGAGACATGAGGGGACGACAAGGGCATGGGTGAGTGCTCCACTCTGAGGAAGGAGTGTGGGCAGAAGGCAGGCCTGTCCTGTGCCTCTGTTACCAAGGGGACAGCATCTCCTTGGCCACCTGTCCCAAGGGCAGACTTGGGCTTGCCACCAGATGCCATACCCGGAACTCGCAGAAACATCCCCATGGAGAAACGTGCAGTCATTGCCGTCTTCCACCAAGATGTGGCAGCATTGTGGGTGGCAGGGGGTGTGCCGGGGAAAGAGTGGAGACAGTCCTCACCGTTCCCCATCCCTGTGCTCGGGCACTGTGCAGGGATCCTGTCGCCTCTTCTCTCCTGTGGTGAAGGCACTGGCCTTGACCCCGAGTCTGCCCGAGCGCCGGAGTAAAAGGCAAAGCCTTACCTACGCCAGGAGATGGTAATAGGCATAGAGTGCCATGCTAGGCCACGCACGCTGCTGCAGGGTTGTGACTGTGTCTGCTTAGTTCGGCTTAGCAAGGTGAACCCCGGGCGCGAACTTGGAGCCCGGGAAAGCAAGGCCCAAGAGGCACCAGCTCTCCCGCGGCTCTTCTTTCCTGCCGCGACAGAGCGAACGACCAAAGCCTTGCTGAGGAAGCAGCAGGCTGAGCGAAGTGCGGTTCGCGCCAAGCTGAAAACCTCTGCGAAAGCATGGCAGTCGCTGGGAAATCAGAGTCGGTTCTGTGGGCTGCTTTTGTTGCTTGCCTTAGCCTAGTATTCGCAGCACGATGGGAAAAACCCGCATAGAGCGAAAGCCTCTTTGCCGGGGAATCCCCTCTAAGAAAGCACAGCATTCTTTGGGAAATCAGAGTCGCGTCTGTGGGATGCTGCCTGCCGCTTTCCGGAGCTAGTCTCCACACCACGGTGGAATAAACCCGCATAGAGCGAAATTCTCTTTTCCTGGGCATCCGCTCTGCCTGAGAGAGAAGCGCGGTGGTGCCTGTGGAAAGAGCCTTAAGGAAATGGACACATCTCTCCCTGCGGATGAAGGAAGCCTGGCTGCTAAGGAGACACGAGGGGAAGATTAGGGCAGGGGAAAGGGCTCCACTCTGAGGAAGGTGTCTGGGCAGAAAGCATGCCTGTCCTGAGCCTTTGGGCCCAAAGAGAAAGCAGCTCCTTGGCCACCTGACCGTGGTGGAGCCATGGGCTTGCCACCAGGCGCCTACCCTAAACTCGAGAAACAACTCCCAGAAAGACCTGGCCATCAGATGCCGTCTTCCTCCAGGATGTAGAAGCTTGGAGGAGGCACGGGGTTTAAGGGGAAGGAGTGGGGACAGTCCCCCAAAGCTCCCTATTTAGTGCACTGGCGGTGTGCAGGGATCCTGTCTCCTCTGCTTTCCTGTGGGAGAAGCACAAGCCTAGTCCGCGAGTCGGCCTGAGCGCCAGAGTAAAAGGCCAAGCGATGCCTACACCGGGAGATGGTAGTGTGCATAGAGTGCCATCCTATGCTAAGCGCGCTACTGCACGGTTGTGACTGTGTCTGCTTAGTTCGGCCTGGCAGGGTGAACCCAGGACGCGAACATGGAGCCAGGGAAAGCAAGGCACCAGCTCTCCCGCAGGTCTTCTTCCCTGACGCGACAGAAGCCTTGCTGAGGAAGCAGTGGCGAAGTGCTGTTTGCTCCAAATCAAAGCCTCTGCGAAAGCACAGCATTCCCCGAGAAATGTTTTGGGGGCTGCTGCTGCGTGCCTGAGCCCAGTCTCGCGATGGGAGAAACCCGCATACAGCGAAAGACCCTTTGCCTGGGCATCTCCCCTAGGAAAGCACAGCATTCGTTGGGAAATCAGAGTTGGGTTTGGGGAGGCTGCTGCTGCTTGCCTAAGCGAGTCTCCGCAGCATGTTGGAAGATACCCGCATGGAGCGAAATCCTCTTTGCCCTAGCATCCTTTCTGCCTGAGAGAGAAGCATGGTTGCTCACGTCTGTCACCGCACTCCCCAGGAGCAAGTGTGGGGAAGGCACAGCACGCCGCCCCCGGGGAAGAGAAGGAGCCCTTGGCCTTGGGGTCGGGAAAATCACGGGAACAGGATAGCCTGCTGCGGCATGTAATGCAGGCCGGTGGCCAGACATGTGTCACCCGTTCCCTGTGCGGAGAGATGGAAGCCTGGCTGCTAAGGAGACATGAGGGGACGACTAGGGCAGGGGCGCGTGCTCCACTCTGAGGAAGGAGTGTGGGCAGAAGGCAGGCCTGTCCTGTGCCTCTGTTACCAAGGGGACAGCATCTCCTTAGCCACCTGTCCCAAGGGCAGACTTGGGCTTGCCACCAGGTGCCATACCTGGAACTTGTAGAAACAACCCCATGGAGAAACGGTCAGTCAGATGCCATCTTCCACCAAGATGTGGCAGCATTGTGGGTGGCAGGGGGTGTGCCGGGGAAAGAGTGGAGACAGTCCCCACCGTTCCCCATCCCAGTGCTCGGGCACTGTGCAGGGATCCTGTCGCCTCTTCTCTCCTGTGGTGAAGGCACTGGCCTTGACCCCGAGTCTGCCTGAGCGCCGGAGCAAAAGGCAAAGCCTTACCTACGCCAGGAGATGGTAAAGGGCATAGAGTGCTTTGCTAGGCCATGCACGCTGCTGCAGGGTTGTGACTGTCTGCTTAGTTCGGCTTAGCAAGGTGAACCCCGGGCGCGAACTTGGAGCCCGGGAAAGCAAGGCCCAAGAGGCACCAGCTCTCCCGCGGCTCTTCTTTCCTGCCGCGACAGAGCGAACGACCAAAGCCTTGCTGAGGAAGCAGCAGGCTGAGCGAAGTGCGGTTCGCGCCAAGCTGAAAACCTCTGCGAAAGCATGGCAGTCGCTGGGAAATCAGAGTCGGTTCTGTGGGCTGCTTCTGTTGCTTGCCTTAGCCTAGTATTCGCAGCACGATGGGAGAAACCCGCATAGAGCGAAAGCCTCTTTGCCAGGGCATCCCCTCTGGGAAAGCACAGCATTCTTTGTGAAATCAGAGTCGAGTCTGTGGGATGCTGCCTGCCGCTTTCCGGAGCTAGTCTCCACACCACGGTGGAATAAACCCGCATGGAGCGAAATCCTCTTTGCCTGGGCATCCGCTCTGCCTGAGAGAGAAGCGCGGTTTTGCCTGTGGAAAGAGCCTTAAGGAAATGGACACATCTGTCACTGTAGAGCGAAGGAAGCCTGGCTGCTAAGGAGACAGGAGGGGAAGATGAGGGCAGGGGAAAGGGCTCCACTCTGAGGAAGGTGTCTGGGCAGAAAGCATGCCTGTCCTGAGCCTTTGGGCCCAAGGAGACAGCAGCTCCTTGGCCACCTGACCGTGGTGGAGCCATGGGCTTGCCACCAGGTGCCTACCCTAAACTCAAGAAACAACTCCCAGAAAGACCTGGCCATCAGATGCCGTCTTCCTCCAGGATGTAGAAGCTTGGAGGAGGCACGGGGTTTAAGGGGAAAGAGTGGGGACAGTCCCCCAAAGCTCCCTATTCAGTGCACGGGCGGTGTGCAGGGATCCTGTCACCTCTCCTTTCCTGTGGGGAAAGCGCAGGCCTAGTCCGCGAGTCGGCCTGAGAGCCAGAGTAAAAGGCCAAGCGATTCCTACACCGGGAGATGGTAGTGTGCATAGAGTGCCATCCTAGGCTAAGAGCGCTACTGCACGGTTGTGACTGTGTCTGCTTAGTTCGGCCTGGCAGGGTGAACCCAGGACACGAACATGAAGCCAGGGAACGCGAGGACCAAGAGGCACCAGCTCTCCCGCAGCTCTTCTTCCCTGACGCGACAGAAGCCTTGCTGAGGAAGCAGTGGCGAAGTGCTGTTTGCTCCAAACCAAAGCCTCTGCGAAAGCACAGCATTCCCCGAAAAATGTTTTGGGGGCTGCTGCTGCGTGCCTGAGCCAGTCTCGCGGTGGGAGAAACCCGCATACAGCGAAAGCCCCTTTGCCTGGGCATCTCCCCTAGGAAAGCACAGCATTCGTTGGGAAATCAGAGTTGGGTTTGGGGACGCTGCTGCTGCTTGCCTAAGCGAGTCTCCGCAGCATGTTGGAAGATACCTTCATGGAGCGAAATCCTCTTTGCCCTAGCATCCTTTCTGCCTGAGAGAGAAGCATGGTTGTTCACGTCTGTCACCGCGCTCCCCAGGAGCAAGTGTGGGGAAGGCACAGCACGCCGCCCCCGGGGAAGAGAAGGAGCCTTTGGCCTTGGAGTCAGGAAAATCTCGGGAACAGGATAGCCTGCCGCAACACGAAATGCAGGCCGGTGGCCAGACATGTGTCACCCGTTCCCTGTGCGGAGAGATGTAAGCCTGGATGTTAAGGAGACATGAGGGGACGACTAGGGCAGGGGCGCCTGCTCCACTCTGAGGAAGGAGTGTGGGCAGAAGGCAGGCCTGTCCTGTGCCTCTGTTACCAAGGGGACAGCATCTCTTTGGCCACCTGTCCCAAGGGAAGACTTGGGCTTGCCACCAGGGGCCATACCTGGAACTTGCAGAAACAACCCCATGGAGAAACGGTCAGTCAGATGCCATCTTCCAGCAAGATGTGGCAGCATTGTGGGTGACAGGGGGGTGCGGCGGGGAAGGAGTGGAGACAGTCTTCCACAATTCCCCATCCCAGTGCCCGGGCCGTGTGCAGGGATCCTGTTGCCTCCTCTCTCCTGTGGTGAAGGCACTGACCTAGAACCCGAGTCTGCCCGAGCGCCGGAGCAAAAGGCAAAGCCTTACCTAGGCCAGGAGATGGAATTAGGCATAGCGTGCCATGCTAGGCCACGCACGCTGCTGCAGGGTTGTGGCTTTGTCTGCCTAGTTCGGCTTAGCAAGGTGAACCCCGGGCGCAAACATGGAGCCCGTGAACTCAAGGCCCAAGAGGCACCAGCGCTCCCGCGTCTTTTCTTCCCTGCTGCGAAAGAGCGAATGATCAAAGCTTTGCTGAGGAAGCAGCAGCGAAGTGCGGTTCGCGCCAAGCTGAAAACCTCTGCGAAAGCATGGCAGTCTCTGGGAAATCAGAGTCCGTTCTGTGGGCTGCTTCTGTTGCTTGCCTTAGCCTAGTATTCGCAGCACGATGGGAGAAACCCGCATAGAGCGAAAGCCTCTTTGCCGGGGCATCCCCTCTGGGAAAGCACAGCATTCTTTGTGAAATCAGAGTCGGGTCTGTGGGATGCTGCCTGCCGCTTGCCGGAGCTAGTCTCCACCCCACGGTGGAATCAACCCGCATGGAGCGAAATCCTCTTTGCCTGGGCATCCGCTCTGCCTGAGAGAGAAGCGCGGTGGTGCCTGTGGAAAGAGCCTTAAGGAAAGGGACACATCTGTCACTGTAGAGCGAAGGAAGCCTGGCTGCTAAGGAGACACGAGGGGAAGATGAGGGCAGGGGAAAGGGCTCCAATCTGAGGAAGGTGTCTGGGCAGAAAGCATGCCTGTCCTGAGCCTTTGGGCCCAAGGAGACAGCAGCTCCTTGGCCACGTGACCGTGGTGGAGCCATGGGCTTGCCACCAGGCGCCTACCCTAAACTCGAGAAACAACTCCCAGAAAGACCTGGCCATCAGATGCCGTCTTCCTCCAGGATGTAGAAGCTTGGAGGAGGCACGGGGTTTAAGGGGAAAGAGTGGGGACAGTCCCCCAAAGCTCCCTATTCAGTGCACGGGCGGTGTGCAGGGATCCTGTCACCTCTGCTTTCCTGTGGGAGAAGCACAAGCCTAGTCCGCGAGTCGGCCTGAGCGCCAGAGGAAAGGGCCAAGCCATTCCTACACCGGGAGATGTTAGTGTGCATAGAGTGCCATCCTAGGCTAAGCGCGCTACCGCACGGTTGTGACTGTGTCTGCTTAGTTCGGCCTGGCAGGGTGAACCCAGGACGCGAACATGGAGCCCGGGAAAGCGAGGCCCAAGAGGCACCAGCTCTCCCGCAGCTCTTCTTCCCTGATGCGACTGAAATCTTGCTGAGGAAGCAGCGGCGAAGTGCTGTTCGCTCCAAACCAAAGCCTCTGCGAAAGCACAGCATTCGCTGAGAAAAGTTGTGGGGACTGCTGCTGCTTGCCTGAGCCCAGTCTCGCGGTGGGAGAAACCCGCATACAGCCAAAGCCTCTTTGCCTGGGCATCTCCCTTACGAAAGCACAGCATTCGTTGGGAAATCAGAGGTGGGTTTGGGGATGCTGCTGCTGCTTGCCTGAGCGAGTCTCGGCAACATGGTGGGAGATACCCGCATGGCGCGAAATCCTCTTTGCCCTAGCATCCTTTCTGCCTGAGAGAGAACCATGGTTGCACACGTCTGTCACCGCGCTCCCCAGAGCAATTTTCGGTAAGGCACAGCACGGCGTCCCCGGGGAAGAGAAGGATCCCTTGGCCTTGGGGTCTGGAAAAGCTCGGGAAGCAGTATAGCCTGCCGAGGCACGAACAGCAGGCCATGAGAAGACAAGTGTCCTCTGCTCCCTGTGCGGAGAGATTGAAGCCTGGCTGCTAAGGAGACATGAGGGGACGACAAGGGCATGGGTGAGTGCTCCACTCTGAGGAAGGAGTGTGGGCAGAAGGCAGGCCTGTCCTGTGCCTCTGTTACCAAGGGGACAGCATCTCCTTGGCCACCTGTCCCAAGGGCAGACTTGGGCTTGCCACCAGATGCCATACCCGGAACTCGCAGAAACATCCCCATGGAGAAACGTGCAGTCATTGCCGTCTTCCACCAAGATGTGGCAGCATTGTGGGTGGCAGGGGGTGTGCCGGGGAAAGAGTGGAGACAGTCCTCACCGTTCCCCATCCCTGTGCTCGGGCACTGTGCAGGGATCCTGTCGCCTCTTCTCTCCTGTGGTGAAGGCACTGGCCTTGACCCCGAGTCTGCCCGAGCGCCGGAGTAAAAGGCAAAGCCTTACCTACGCCAGGAGATGGTAATAGGCATAGAGTGCCATGCTAGGCCACGCACGCTGCTGCAGGGTTGTGACTGTGTCTGCTTAGTTCGGCTTAGCAAGGTGAACCCCGGGCGCGAACTTGGAGCCCGGGAAAGCAAGGCCCAAGAGGCACCAGCTCTCCCGCGGCTCTTCTTTCCTGCCGCGACAGAGCGAACGACCAAAGCCTTGCTGAGGAAGCAGCAGGCTGAGCGAAGTGCGGTTCGCGCCAAGCTGAAAACCTCTGCGAAAGCATGGCAGTCGCTGGGAAATC